>NW_021681084.1:80415-141637 GCF_001412515.2 Diachasma alloeum
AAAAAACACTTTTCCGCACTTGTATCAAAATATACTATTATGTCCGAGGTCCGCATATGAATATAGATATGGCGGGATGAAATTCGAATTTTCGACGAGAGAAAGCAATATAGAACACCGAGTCGATTTTCCGTTTCATTCTAATAAGTGATTTAACGTGAAGAAGAACATTTTCTGTGGTTCTCCATAACAACATCACAACCCACATTCAAATGCACTGGTGGCAACACTTCAACGTTGGATATGAAGCTCAGTTGGACCGGCGCTGCCAACGTTACAACTTGATTCTCACACTTTATAATGTGAATCGCGAGAATGTGAATATCAACTCGTTGTTATGCGCCTATCTTTTTTACTGTTAATCCAAAAAATACCATAGTTACACCGTTGAAAAGCTCATAGGCGATTTATATAATGTAACTAATGACACTTTCCCGATTTGTCGTCCCGTTTTCATTATATCGAATGTAAATTATTTAGCGGTAGTGGAGGGGGAAGTTCTGTCGTGTATAGATACGCGGTGCTCTCGGCCTCATATTTTGCTCAGTCGGTCAAAACTTTTCTTGGCCGATACGCTACCGCGTATCTCGATTCTTCGCAAAATCTTATTGATAACTTCAAATTCATATATGGCAGATTCCTCTAAATCAAGTCAAAAGCCTTGATTATTTACGAAAAATATATATTTTAGGGTGTGGCGCAATATAAAAAATTTAAATAGCCGGCGATAATTCCATGTAAATGCAACATACGTAATTTTCTAAGAACCAATAATTTTTGGTAGAAGAAAGACTTTTCAATATTTTCGAGTAAAGTTTATTGACTAATTTTTGTACATTTCTTTTTTCTGAAAATTGTTACTAAATAGGAGTTGAAGATGGGTTTTGTACTTACTGAGGCTAAGTTGAGGATAGACTCTTTCATTTTCGCAAGGCCCTGCCTTGTGATTCCAAGAACTTCTCCTCGACTGGTCATAAGATCTGCAACGAGCATTGGATGGCGACGATCAATACTCATTCCATGGCCCTCCATCACTTTTTTAATTTCAGTCATGATAGTGGCACGAGCTGCCTCGATCCCCAGTGTCTTGAAAACCTGTGTCAATGGAAAGAAGTAATTAATAAGTAAATTACTATCATCAAATTATTCAAAATTTTCAATGTTTCAATCTAGGTAATGGAGTTTTTTAATCGGTACATTTTGTAATTTGAGACGTGTACAATTCGATTGAAAACTATTGGATACTCAATACAATGGGCACATAATTTCGTGTTGGCGTATGTCAGTAAAATCTTTCATAACTCTAATCAGGATATTAAAAAAATGTAAAATTATAAAAAGACATTATTTCAAAGTGTATTTACCTCTCCAACTGAAGAGGTTTAGAGACATGAATCACAACATTTTCTCGTAGAAACGGTAAAAAAATTAATAAAAAAAATAAAGCTCACCTCTACAGTATTATTCGACGTAGTTTTACAACCTAGTACACCCCTGGTCGCCATGACTTCCCTCATGTTATCCCCCTCCACATAAACTTTATACTCTGTCTTTCCACTTGAATCATCATTATGAATAACCGCCCTGGCCACAGTAGCCAATCCTTTAATAACAACATTGGGCACAGACTCTTTCAGCAACATGAGCGCATGATTCAGACTATGCTTCTGACTACTAGGATTGATCGTCAGTATAGACTCCCCTCTGACATTCACATGTTTAGGATTGAGTTTCAGCTTCGAGGTACATAGCGCATATCGAATCGAGTTGGCATCAACCTCCAGCTTCAACAACTTGATCCTATCAATATCCAGTTTAATAAGTAAAAAGCAATCGTCGGGCAGGTAAACCTCCTCTATATACTCCGTTACCTCCCCTAGCGTCGTCTTCTCAATCCTCCCCTTGACCCTCCTCGCGAATTCAGCGTCACTTTCATTCTCCAAAGCAGCGGTAATGATGGGAGTACTAATCTTATGATTGGCATTAATAATTTCTTTAATTCTCGGCACTCCCTGTGTAATATTCATACTCGCGACTCCAGCAAAGTGAAAAGTCTTGAGGGTCATCTGGGTTCCGGGTTCTCCAATGCTTTGGGCTGCCAGCGCCCCCACTGCAGTTCCTGGCTCAATCTTCGCCCTCATGAATTTCTCCTTGCATGTATGAATAAACTCCACCAACTGTGACACTGTCAGCCTCTCCAATTGCTGGTTAACCTTGATTTTAGGATTGTAAAGCATTCTAAACCTCGTGATACTTCTTGAAACCCCTTTCAGGAACATAATCAACTCGTTCTTAAACTCTTCAGATAGACAAGAGAACTCTTCGGTATTCAACAGCTGAACGGTTGCTTTGATAACACTAGGCCCATCAAGTGAATCTTCATCCTTGCATGGGGATTTGGCTCGAACATGATCAAGAACTCGTTTGTAATCAACAGGACAGTCCTTTCCCTCCATGTAAGTAGGATCTAGAGCATCTCCTCCGTAAAGAATCTGAACAATATCTCCGGTGGAGTTCCTAACAGTCATATCATAATGCAGACAGAGATCCTCCAGACTCTTGACCAATCTTCGCTGCATGTACCCAGTCTCAGCTGTCTTGACAGCTGTGTCAACCAGCCCCTCTCGTCCTCCCATTGTGTGGAAGAAGAACTCAGTGGGTGTGAGTCCAGAGTAAAAAGAGTTCTCGACGAATCCCTTGGCTGCAGGAACCTTTGAATGTCTCTCAAAGTGGGGTAGAGCTCGGTCTTCAAAGCCATTTGGGACACGGTGTCCACTGATGGCTTGTTGGCCGACACAAGCGATCATCTGGGAGATATTGATGAAGGATCCTTTACTTCCGGATAATGCCATCACTAATGGCGAGTTACTATGGTGGAGCTCTTTCAAGCAAGCCTTTCCAGCGTGATCTCTGATTACTGAGAGTTCCTTGAGAATTACGGCTTCGAGACTCTCCTCTGCTGATAAACCAGGCTGGCAAGGAAGACGGCCATCTTCCATTTGCTTGATGTATTGAGTGCACTTACCATATCCAGCACTCAGCAGTTCGTATTTAGCCCTAAGCAGTCCTTGGCCAGGGGTAACATCTCCAATTCCAATAGAAAAGCCTCGATTCATCAAAAAGTAACTGGCCATTCTCGCTAATCGCCACATTGCAATGGTTGAAGCATCCTCACCCCAGTCTCTTAAAAGAACGTAAAAGATATTCTGTTTCGCGCCAGAGCCTAGGGTTGACTTATCCATCGCTCCTGCAAGAAGCTCAGAGTTCCTGATAATTACGTAAGAATCATTCATACAGAGTTCTTCATCATAAGTGTAAGCCCTTCCTTTAGTTTTGAGATTAGCAAGGATTTGGCAGGAAGAGTTTGGTCGTAGGATTAAACTAAAAATCTGTTTTCCTGTCCAGAGTTGTTGGGGTTTCATAATGGCTGGAGAGGGAAGGTCGATATTCATCGAAGAGTCTGGACCTGCGAGGAGACATGAAGCGAGTTGGCAAGCCTGTGATTTATTCAGAAAGGTGTCCTTTTGGGTTAATAAGTAACCCCCAGTGATGAAGTCTTGAGTTGCAGCGATGAGCAATTCACCATTTCGTGGGGTTACAAGGTTTGATTTATTTCCCATGAGAACTAGGGCTTCAGCGCGAGCTTCTTCGGTTTGAGGGAGATGAAGATTCATCTCATCACCGTCGAAATCTGCGTTGTAGGGAGTACAAACACATTCGTTAAAGCGGAATGTTCGATGCTCTAGTACTTTTGCTTTATGCGCCATGATTGATAATTTATGGAGGGAAGGTTGACGGTTAAAAAGGACGATGTCGTCGTCTCGGAGATGACGCTCGATAATGTCACCATATTGCAAATCCTGAGCGATCTTCTGACGATTTCCGTATCGAAGGAATTTCTTGAATTGTGTTCGTCCTTGCTGTACGAAATTAGCACCTGGATGAACATCGGGTCCATTTTGAACCAATTTTCTCATTAACTCTATGTTCGAGGGATTGACTCGTTCAGGGAAAGTCAAGATTTTTGCTACGTGAATTGGAACTCCAACCTGTTCAATTCTCAAGTTCGGATCTGGGGAGATGACAGTTCTAGAGGAGAAGTCCACTCGTTTTCCTGACAAGTTCCCCCTAAATCTCCCCTGTTTACCTTTCAATCGTTGTACTAGACCTCTTCCTGGAGATTTTTTGGGCTGCATGTTTATAGGAATCCCTGACATTTCACTGTTGATATAAAGGGCACAATGGAGCTGTAAGAATTCCCAGTCTTCGTTGTACATTTGTACTTTCGTACCACTTTGCCTATGTTTTTGAATGACATTGTTGATAAAAATAATTTCTGAAAGCTTCATGGTGAGATTGTCCTCGTTGGTTCCTGCTTTCAAGTCAGAGACTACGCTGGGGCGAATGCAGATGGGGGGAACTGGAATTCGAGTGAGGATTAGGTCCTTGGGAAGGGCGCAGTTAGGGTTCATGAGGAGGAGGGGAATATCGTTCAGGGGGATGCGCTCGAAGATGCCTTGGACCTCAAGGGGGTTCAGGACGTTGACTAGGCCAGCTTGAAGAATTGATTCCACCTCTTTGTTGTCTTTCGTCACATTAGAGTATTCGGCTAGTTTTTGTTCGACGATTGGGTCGGTCTTCTTTTTTGAGCGGTACTTCTCGTGCACGATTTTCAGCAAACCGGCTTTTTTTACCATGCCGTTCAGGTCTTTGCAGTTAGGGCAGATTGTAACTTTCTTGGTTTTGTCGAGAATTACCTTTCGAAGGGCTTTGCGGTTTAAGTAGCCCAAGTTGGGGTTCACCACCCGGTTCAAGTAAAGTTTTTTGTCTCTTTCCGGTAGCATTACGTGAGAACATTTCTGAAATTATTCGTGGAACAAAAAGTATATTAAAATGCTTGAGTAAAATCCATTGCTGCTATGATTTAATAATTTACTATTTCCAGTAAAAATATCTGATTTTATCTGACGACGACAATCTTGTCAATTTATATAATCAAGGGTGATGAGAATTTAGCGAGCAATTACTCAGGGATATCTAGCTCCAATTACGACGAGGGGGCGAAATATTTGGTCAGAACAGGAGAAAAAACTGGTAGCAAGACAAACAGGATTCAGCAAGATGAACACAGGGAAGCTTGGAAGGAAAATGGAAGAAAGCAAAATTTTTCGAAATAATGAAAGGAATCTATACTTAGTTCTGTCTTTAACATCTGTCTGAATGATTTGCAACCGGAGCTACGAAGAAGGAGAGATAGAAGCACAGAAATAAGCTTCGGCTCGAATGATTGCAGCCAATGGAAAAAGGAGAGAGTGCTACGAAACAGTATCGAAAAGAAGTTTCAACAGACTGTAAATTGAATTTGATTAATATCATAATAATTTAATTCGGACATATCAGATTGAACAATTTAACAAATGTGATATTGTTATTATTACTACTCTACTGTTAATCTAATGAGACAGCACAATCAATCTATTAGAGTGTTGTTAACGGCGGTATTTACCATTGTTTGAGCTTAAAACTGTAAAGGTAGCATCAAGGAAATAAAGGTCTATTCTTATAATATTTCTTACTATTATTCATTATTATCGACAATTCGATTATCGATAATGTTTCAATTTATAATTTAGGAAATTCTTAAGACTTCATACCTTGCAAATTGTTTGTAAAATTCCAATGATTGATCTAAAATAGCCAACATGAAAGACTGGTAATTCAAGATCAATGTACCCAAAGTGTCCAATACACTCGCTGAGGTTCTTCCCACAAGTGCCACAGGGTGTTGCATTTGAGCAAGTACCCTAAAATAAATAACAGAACTGTTACATCATTGTCCCGGTCGGACCATTAACAATAAGAATATGTTCTTACCATTCGTTTGTCGAGTACTCCATAGGGAAGTGGAGTATGATTATCCTGAGTGTACAACGGCTTTGCCACAACATGAATATGCGCCTGCCGTTCAATGTTGTGACGACTGTCCACGCCGAATGATACATGAGAGCTAAATAACCAAAAATTTGATTAACTAAAAGGAATTCAGTAGAAGGTTGGAAGGAAGTGGAACTCAAATACAACATGCTTTTTGATTTTTATGTGCTAATTGAAGATTCCATCGCTGTGTATGACAGTAATAATTATTATCCCAATTTATCACTAGACAATTAATTACAGCTTATTTCATGACAAGTAGAATTCATAACTTTTCTATATAATTTAAGTCTTTAATTATATTTTGGCACACAGAATCCAAAATCAGGCCCACGAAAGTCTAACATAACAACAAATTGTAATAATCTTCACAACATTAAATATATAGACCGCTAAATGGAGTACTCCGGGCAGATAGTCCGGGCATGATATAGCACTTATAGTTCCAGTCCATAAAATCCGGAAAAATGCTTTATTCGCATTGGAGAAACTCTATTGGAATAAAATGAATGGATTCATTCAAATAGCTCGTGATGAAGCTATTATTCAAACTTGAACTTAATTTTTATTTGCGCTCTTCTTCAAATCAAATAAACCGTTTTCTTTCATATAAACAAATTGTTCGTTGATTAAAAAAATTTAATAATTGTTTAAATGGCAAAGCAAACAAATTTATCAACATGCACTGAGAGAAAAATAAACACGTTCTCAAACAAGTCTTGTTTGGGCCAACAAAATCGCTAGTTGAAAATTGCCAAAAAAGAATTTGTTTGGTTCGAATTTAAAAGTCTCAAACCTCAATAATTATTCTGCTTTCGACAGCAACGAAATATTTGGCTCAAGAGGTGCATAATTCACACCAGACGGTGCTTTTCAAGGATGAAAATATCTTATATAAAGGAAAATTTATCAAGAAATATTTTGTCCCTAATTTACAAGATTACTATCATATCATTATTGTTTTATTTAAGGGTTCATTTCTTGTCTGTGATTATTCGATAGCCGAAATGAAAAACTATCCCCAGTTTCGCATGAAACAAACATTTTTCGGAAGCAAAATACGTATGGGAGTATCGAATAACGAAGGAGTAGTGCTAGGAATTACATTTCTTATGTGTACAGAGAATGCATTTTTTTTACTACTAAATCTATTTTTGCGACAAAAATTTTTCATCTCGGCGCACTCTGCATGTTTGGCACAAAAAAATCCTTTTTTGATAATTTTCGAAAAACTATTTTCTTGGCACAAGTAGGACTTATTTGAGAATTTTCTCGTTTTTCGCTCAGTGTTAAATCAACCTTTCATTTAATTCTAATCAGTAGAGAATTTACTTGAAATAAATAAATTATGTATTTATTATAATTCAACTATTGTCATTGAAAAGAACACAAAAATTTCAAATGAAGAATTTCATTCAATACAATTGAATCGCTGAGTAAATATGAGCATAATAAGACTATATTTTTGAATAGGAATGGAAATAAATGTTGTGGCGAATTATCCACGTGATCAGTTTTTGTAATGCAGTGGCTTATAACATCCCAAAACTGTGCTAAAGAGTGGATTTCCTACGGAAATTGAGGAATTTTGCGGGAGAATATCGAGATTTTTTTTGTAGGCATGAAAATTCTTGATAACAGGCTCCCTGACATTGTCTGTAATATCTCTCATTATCAAGATAATTCAATAATTTAACTAAGATGTGTTGAAAGATTCGAGTTGAATTTTTAATTTGATTATTCTGTTGCCAAACCTGAGAAATGAGTGACTTTATGTAAAACCTCAAAAGGCCGTTTTTTCTATAATGTCTGCATCCACAAGGAGACTCTCTTAAAATTTTTTTTGGCATCGTTCATTAGCGAAATAATTCAAGAATTGAGAAGATAGGTTACATAAATAGTACATTTCATTAGGTCGAACAAAACTTTTTTGGCGAATATGAGTTTTTTATCCGCGCCGAAGGCGAGGGCTGCAATCATATAAGCTAGAAAGGTTTTTTTTTTCGATCGTAGGGTGAACAGGCCAATTTCTGGAAGGTTTTCTGGAAATTCGTGTTTCGTGGTAGGATCTAAAATGAAAGAATCACGTAAATGGGGATATGATAGCTTCCATACCTTCAAGAATGTTTTAATTAGCAGAAAAAATGATTTGAAGTAAAAATAATAAAACAAAGAATAATTAAATTTAGAAATAGTTGAATACACCCAAAACCCCTAATTTCTGGACGACTGGGCCATATTTTTTTTATTTATTAATGTCGATTAATAGGAAAAATAATTAATCACATGATTGTACACGAGTAATATTATTAAAAGGTGAAATAATCAGTACAATTCTCATTTTATTTATGGATTATTCAATATTATTCTTAGGTGGCGGGCATTAAATTTTCATATTTTCAGATAAATAAATCCGTCAAGTTATGAAATGAGGTAAGTGAACCTATCTCTGAGGTAGTTTTCCATAAATAATTTACAATCTGAGGGAGTTAAGAACATTTTGATGCAAGACCTTTCTCATAGAGCAAGTTGAAAGCTACAAGAAAGGTATCTACGAAAATTATGCTATCTCTACTGGATTTTACAATATTCTCAAAAAAGTATTTTGAGAAAAAATTGATTTCGTTCACTTTACCACTGAATTAAAACTGCTCTGATTTCTGTGATAAACCCAACGAAATTGGTGTTTGATGATCAAAGTTTTGCAATTAACGATATTTTAAACTCTAAAATAATGATAATACTTACATTTTTCGAGCAACATCAGTAGCCCGGTATTGCTCTTTCACCATGTTTACTGTTTAGGTTAGAATCAGCGACAAGAGAATTTTTATCAGAACCTTCGGTTGATAAACGTTGACGCACAGTCTAACTTCATCACACAAATTTATTATTATTCACCTAAGAATTCATTTTCACTGAAATATAAATTAAATAGTCAGAATTGAAATTCGTGTTCTATGTATGATCCAACGTGATCCTCAACGGTGCCCTCGACCTCGACTTCCTCATTCCTCTCCAGAATCTGAAGTTGTGGGAAGGTGGCGACACTTCTAGTGACGTCCAATGAAAGTGCAGGCTCAATATTTTCAAAAGGAGTAACAGGTGCCGATAAATGATTATATAGGTAGGAAGGTAGGTGTCCTGGAATTGGAGTAAAATTTTTGTTCAGATAAATTTCCTCCCTCTTTCGTGTTCTTTCCTCTCTACTCATGCTTCTGCCGCTCTTTGTTGTCTGAGATGAGTATCACGGATATTCAAGTACTTGGGCTATTTTTTCTCCCAGGAAATGCTTTTCTACTTTTGTGGTCGAACATCAGAGCTTTCATTTAAGCTCCGTTTAACCCGAAGTTTCCTAAAATTTTACAATGATTTTATTATTAAAACTTTGCAGGTCTGAATTTGAATCTCAAGATTGAATCGTTAGAATTTTTTTTTAATTTGAAAAAAATTAGAAATTTTACTTTTGGAAGAAGATTGATGAAATAATTAAAAACTTGTAATTTTAAAAAATCACGAGCGTTTTCTATAAATAATTTATAAATAACCAATGTTAAACCATAAAAATCATTTGGTGGGAATCGTAATAAATTTATTCATGTTCAGAATTTTATTAGAAACTGATAACATGCCTAAAAAAATTGCAGGTGACTGTATCTTTGATACAGCTGTAATTGTACGTGGATACGTTCATGGCCACAGAAACTCCTTACATACGCTTGAATTTCCTAGCAACTCCTTGCATTCCCGCTAATTTCCTAGAAACTCCTTGCATTTCCTCGAATTTCGTAGAAACTCCTTGAATTCTCTCGAATTTTCTAGAAACTCCTTGAATTCCCTCGAATTTTGTAGAATTCCGATAGATGGCGTTGCACATAAGGACCGGTTTCCAAAATGACCCCTGATATTGAAACCATAGACGTATCCAGGTAAAAAAAAATTAGAATAAATAATTTTGATTTTTTATTTATCAACAACGAATGTTTCAAAAAATAATAATTCTGTGTGCGACGTATTGGGATCGACCAATACGTCGATTCAGTTGTAATAATTTTAAATCTGCGAGTGTCTGAATGTTGGGAACGAGAAATATGATTTCTCTTTCCTGTCATTCAGACACTGGTCAGCAATCCCACGATGTCATTTGGACATCTTGGTGAGCAGTCCCACGGTTAGGCAGAGTCTAGTTCAGGTGTACTGAAGTGTTTGACTGTTTTAGTTTATGTCAATGACGACATAACGTAGTATTGGTAAAGCTAAACGTGAGACTGCTTAACTCAGCAAACTTTGGCCCTTGACGGGCTTTGACGAGTTTCGGGGACTCTGAAAGAGGCAGAGTACGATCAGGAGCTACACAGAGCGGATCTCTGAGCTCAGGCCTTCCGCCATACAATAAGAGAAACGAGTCAAAGTCCCGGTCAAGTCGGAAAAATAGCAACGCGTTATACCAACCCATTAATCATTATCGTGTATTGCCATCGTTTATTTAATATATGAGTAGCTTTACCTCATATTTGCGCGAGTGATTAATAATAACACCTTCACCCTTCATATCCTTCATAACATCCCTCCGAGTGAGTGAAACCCCCGTGAGCTCACCGCCAAAGCTAGTCGAGGTCGGAGTGACAACCAAATAAAATACAAAAGGATTACAGTGCAGGAATAAAAATAGTGAATAGAACTTTCATTACGTTTTACCTCCGGGTAAAACACTCCAAGCGTCACATTGGCGCCCAACAGTTTTTGGGCACTCATTCGGGGAATCGAGTGCGAAGAAAAATTACATTGAAGTGAAATTTTATGTGATGTTACATCAGAGCTGAAAGATTATAGTGAAGAGTTTCGTGGTATACGCGTGTATTAGAAGAGGAGCCGACGGTCGAAGCAAAGGCGATACGTCTCATTCAACCTTTCCCAACACGGTTGAATGTCAGAACACTTTTCACGCTAGTTAAACGGGGGTGAAAAAGTGTTCAAGCAAGAAAATTTTTTTTTGGATTTTCCCGAGAGACCACCAGATTCACGGACCCATAAGAAGTTAACAACGGAGTGAAAAGCGGAGACAACTAACCGAGTTCAGAAGCAGAGACAACTAGCAGAGAATTGCTAGTAGAGACAACCACCAGAAACAACTCGCCAAACCCTGGCGTATCCCCCGATTGAGATTCAATCGACTGTCCATTGTAGAATCGAGTTGATCAGTATATCGATTCGTATGCGAGTGTAGTTCGATTCAGATCTCAGATTATTGATGGAATCGAAGATGAATCGACTTCATAGGACGTCGATAGGTAGTGAATTTCAAATGACGAAAATTTATTGCACCAAAACTTGAACGGCTCATGGGGTGGTCGATTATGAAAGACTCCTTACGGTCGGACCAGGATCGACTTGAAGAAAGTCGATTGTGACTCGATTGTCCTCATTATTCAAGTCAATCGACCCACAATCGACAAGTTATTCAGCCGTTTCATATTAGTTTCTTATACTTAGTAAATGAATCGACTCGCTGCCAAGTCAATGGTAGCTCGATTGTCCTCATTATTCAAGTCAATCGACCCACAATCGACCGGTTGTTTAGTCGTTTCATAATAGTTTTCATAATTTCAGTGGGAGAATCGACTGATCCTTGAGTCGATTATTACTCGATTGACTTCATATTATTCACTTATATGAAATGACTCAACAACTGGTCGATTGTGGGTCGATTGATGTGAATAATATGCGGGCAATCGAGTCACAATCGACTTTCTTCAAGTCGATCCTGGTCCGACCATAAGCAGTCTTTCATAATCGACCACCCCATGAGTCGTTCAAGTTTTGGTGCAATAAATTTTTGTCATTCGAAATTCACTGGCTATCGACTTCCTATGAAGTCGATTCATCTTCGATTCCATCAATAATCTGAGATCTGAATCGAACTACACTCGCACACGAATCGATATACTGATCAACTCGATTCTACAACCGACAGAACCACCAGGGAAGCTAGTAGCAGTGACAATTAGCAGAGAAGCAACGCGCAGAGACAACGAACGCGACTAGAACGTCAACAGCAGGACAGAAGATGCACATCTGGCTTTTATTAGCCGTCTTGGGGTCTGTGTAAGTACTAGAAAAGCCTCAAAATTTCTCCTACGCGTTCAGAGCGATCCTTGATCAGTCGAGCTAGGCGACGCGACCGACGGAACAACGACTCGAGACCGTACCTCTCACAATTAGAATTAATAAGAATAAACATGGACGGCGCAGTAAACGGAGCCACAACAGGGGCACCGACGGAACCCGTAAGTTCCACGGTGCCGACGGCTAGTCCATCGGTAGTCCCGTGCACAGCGAGCATGACTACAACGTACACAACAGCGGGTACGAGAATGAGCGCGATCTCAGCTGGTGCTTCCCAGCCATTTTTATATAACCCCCCAACATCGGGAATTTTCACAGAGCTTAATAGAAGAGATTTTGAACTGAGGCAACTGGCCTCAGCATACGGAATAAATTATGGATTCAGTAGGCTAGAGTTGGGGCTAGGACAAAATAAGTCAGCATTCGGCATGGGTTATGGCATGAGAAGACCGGACTTAGGCGCGGCCCACACATTCGGTACGGGCTACGGACTTGGTAGGCCGGAAATGGCACTCGGAAGCCCAATGTCAAATACAAATCCGGGACTTGCTAGCCCACACTTCGGTCTCGGGGGTGTTAGTCCAGCACCAGGGGTGAATATTGGAGCTACAAGCCCAAATGGCAACCCTGGGGGCACGAACACAGGGTCGGAATACAATCTAGGTCTCGGAAGGCAAGGATACTGGTTAGGAATGGGTTATAACCCATGGGCAGATCACTCCTATGGGGAGGATCAGAGAGTAAGAAATGCGATCAGACTACTGCCATAATATGAAGTTGCGGACGATGTAGAAAGATTCATTACGAGTCTAAATATGTCACGTAGACTTTTAGGACCGGGAGATGAATTAAATTTTCTGCATCAATGCTTGCCAAAATTCGGCCCCAAAGCAAGATTGGCAGTGGAGAGCGCATTATCTAGTATCAACTCACTCGATGACCTTGTCATGAAACTTCGTCTTTCGTTCGGAACTAGATAAAATTTACGACGAATTCTTGCTAAAATGTCGCGCCTTCATCATCAATACAGTGAGTTTATTACTAATTATGAGGGGCGATTCAGGGCCCTCCAACTAAAGGCACAGAGTCGACTTTGACATAGATGCGACGGCTGATTATGGCATTAACATCCACGGTATTAAATTAAATATGAGGGAAGCTTTCCTCGCAGGGCTCAGGAGGGACATCAAAAATATGATGTTCCCTCTGACACCTACCTCCTTTGATGAAGCCGTCGGAATAGCTGTGACAATCGAATCGAAATTAAAAGAAACGAATGATTTCGAACAGCTGAGGAAATTGCACGCGAAAACAAAGCAGCCTCAAGGGCAAGGAAAAATTCGAGCGATAGAATCGATCGATGACGACGCCCTTGAGGCTGATTTGAGTGCAATGAGCATTAAGGCCACGACTTCAGCAAAAGCTGACGGGCAGAAACACGACTCTGGCAACGCCAAAGGCAAACCAGAGTACAAAGGGGGGAAACAATATGATAAGCGGGGAAAGAAACCGAGCACCAACGATAACGGTTGATATCGGTGTTCTAAGCCTGGATACTTTGCACGGGATTGTAGAACCCCAGCACATCTAATTAAAAAACAACCCCCAAGAAACGCGACTTCTAGCGAAACCAAAGGAGAGGGACAGCAGACAGAACCGACTGCTGTCGCCGGCCCCTCTAAAAATTTAAACTAGAAGTGAGTCCGGAGAAACTGCGCGATCTGAGACTCGGAGATATGGGCGAGTCAAACGTACAGAACACGATAGTATATGAGACGGCCCATATAAATTTCCGCGCAATGGATGTACCCACCACTCAAGTTCATTTAAAAGTTAATAGAAAAAAAATTCTAAGAGAATTAGAATTTAGAGAGAAAAAATTTCCGCTTCACCCAGCCGGGAATCGAACCCGGGTCTCCCAGATACGCGCCGGGCACTCTTACCGACTAAGCTACCGGGAACCACAGAAATTCACTCTCAAATTCACCTCAAACACCGCCTAACCTCCTTTAGGCATTAAAGAATTCTAAGAGAATTAGAATTTAGAGAGAAAAAATTTCCGCTTCACCCAGCCGGGAATCGAACCCGGGTCTCCCAGATACGCGCCGGGCACTCTTACCGACTAAGCTACCAGGAACCACAGAAATTCACTCTCAAATCCACCTCAAACACCGCCTAACCTCCTTTAGGCATTAAAGAATTCTAAGAGAATTAGAATTTAGAGAGAAAAAATTTCCGCAAGAGGGAAGAGGTCAATTCTTTGTAGACACGAGGGCTGACGTAAATCTCGTAAGGTCAGATAAACTCAGCTCGAAAGTAATAATAAATCGCGAGGAAATAATAATAATTAAAGGGGTTACACCGGGGAAATTGAAAACAGTAGGGTACGTAACTCTGGACGTAGAGGAGGTCGAGGACAAATTCCATGTCGTCGATTCGAGTTTTCCGCTTATAGAAGATGGGATGCTAGGTAGACCATTTCTAAAAAGTAGGGCAGTCAAAATTGACTATGGGGAAGACACTTTTACTGTAGGAAAAGGGGTACACACGTTCATAAACATGGAGTCAATTCCTCTTCCGCCTAGAACAGTCAAGCTCGTATACGTCAGAGTAGGTAAATTCGACGCAGAGGTCGGTTACCTCCCGCGAAGGGACATCAAATCAGGGGTGTACTTCAGGAACGCGATAGGGAAGCCTAAACAAGGTGTAGCTTTTTTGTATGCTACAATACCCGGGAAACCGAGGAGCGATTTAAAATTCCATACGTTGGCCTAGAAGAAGTAGAGTCAATCGTGAGTGAAGCGGAAATTAAGGCATTTGGTGAGACAGAGGTTTCGAATGATCGAGAGCAAGAAAATAGAGCCAATAAGATCATTGAAGTACACGGAGAGAAAAGTCAGAGAATTTTTGTGGGAAAATTCCGGGAAAAATTCTAGTGTTGCACTAGAATTGAGGCGCAATGTGGCAGCACATGAAAATTTCCCCTTCGGTACTAGAAAATTTGACGTTTCATCACGAAATCTTCTTTATCGGCAAACGAAAAATTACTCGATAGACAAAAAAATTTTCCCGGGCCACAATTTTGTTTCCCTTAATTATTCATTAATAACATCAACGTTATTTAAATTAATGTACTACAGTATCAACAAAAATGAGCCTTAAGCCAACAAATTGTTTTTGTAGATTTTTTTTATTGCATTTGTTCCACGATTACAGGAAATTACATTATCTTAAAACGTCATCACTGAATAATGTCAGTAATTTTCAACAATTTCTACGACCGGTTGTTTCACACTTTTTTTTTCCACAAATTTGATATGGTTACTCACACTTTCAGAGAAAAATAAGCCCAATAATCCCTGATTATCACATAATTCTGCAGAACACGCGCTAACGTTACCCGTACGTTGAAGATGTAATTTGTAAGGCTCCACTCGGGACTCCCGAGTGCAGCTGTTCGACTCACTTCGGCGAGCCGAACGTTGCCGATGTCGCGCGGACATGTACGAGGATAGGAAAAATGGCAAAAATTCTAGTGCTAGCACTAGAAAAATTCTCCAACTGCACAATAAAATTTCTAATGTTACCAAGAATTAATGAAGTTTTTCCCACAATTTTTTCCGGAATTCCCCACAAAATTGACACACCGGGAAATTTTCTAGTGCCAGCTCTAGAATTTTTCTCGTGCTTTTTTGCAAAAATTGATTAACTTACAGCAAAATTTCCGTGCTGATCTAGAATTTTTATTCTTATTTCGATTAAAATATGGGAGTTCGGCAGTTTGCGCCTCGTTTCTGGTGCCGAGCACTAGAATTTTTGCCCGACTTTTCTCTCCGTGTACTTAGATTAGAGGGTCTCGATGAGGAAGAGCAGGAAGAAGCAAAAGACCTTGTCAAATATAACCCCTGGGTATACAAACTTGATGAGGGAAAATTAAAATAAGCAAAAATACCAGGGTATCGAATTAAATTAAAGGACGATGATCCAGTAGTAGTCGGACAATTTCGCCTGCCCTTCCACATTAGAGATAAATTTAAAGAACAAATAGATACCATACAAGAGGCCGGTATCATTGAACCCTCTGACTCACCATATAGTTCGGCATGGATGGTAGGAAAGAAACCAAACGCCGCAGGGGAAAAACGATGGCGCATGGTAGTCGATTGTCGTAAATTGAACGAAAAAATGGTCACCGATGCGTACCCTTTGCCCAACATAACGGACATTCTTGATCAACTGGGGGCAATGAGGTATTTCTCGACGTTTGACCTAGTGTCAGGCTTCCACCAAATTCCATTGGCACCTGAAAGCCGCCCCAAAACGGCATTCTCAACTCCAGGGGGACACTATCACTACACTAGGATTCCAATGGGAATCACAAACGGTCCACCGGTCTTCGAAAGGTCAATGGACGTAGTTCTTTCAGGCTTACAGGGTGCAGGGCTATTTGTATACATGGACGATATCGTAGTCTATGGAAAAACCCTTGAAGATCATGGGGAAAAATACAAATCATTTGTTGATAGACTCCATAAAGTGCAAATTCATGGAGAATTTTGCGACAAAAGCACGCCCCCTCACTGAACTATTAAAGGAGAATGTTTCGTTTGGATGGGGGAAAAAACAGGAAAACGAGTTTCACTCAATAACACGGGAAATCACCTCATATCCAATTTTGAGACACCCGGATTTCACTCGGCCGTTTGTCGTCACGACAGATGCATTAAATTACGCAGTCGGAGCGATCTTAAGTCAAGGCAAGATAGGTGAAGACTTGCCTATAAGCTATGCATCACGTGTGATGACAAAACCCGAGAAGAATCATACGACAACGAAAAAAGAACTTCTCGCGATTATTTTCGCGGTTAGACAATTTCGACCTTATTTATATGCGAGAAAATTTACTTTGGTGACAGATCATCAGTCACTCGTGTGGCTGAGGTCCACTAAAGATCCGGGGGCCCAGTTGCGGAGATGGGCAAATGAATTGGAAGAATATGACTATGAGATTAAATATAAACTGGGAAAATTAAATCTCGACGAGGACGCGTTATCTCGTAACCCGATACCGGACGAGAGAGAAGAATCGACTCGTGAGCAGACTATCGCCGTGACCAGCGAAATAAACGCACAGGGGAAGAAGGCAGAAATTGGAGATGTGATATGGTATGTCGTCATACCAAGCGGCGAAAGGGTAGGCCCATGCGTGGGCGAAATGATGTGGCCCGATAACTAGGTCCAAGTTATGCGAGGTACGAGACTGGACATTGTGAGAGAGGAATGCATAGCAGCAGTAAATGATCCCCCGCCGGATTCGGACCCCACTCAATTAACGATAGATCCATCCGACAATTATTTGGACATGGATGCCGGTGATCTGGTGTGGCACAAAAATGCCTCGCCATATCAGACAGTGGGACCTCACGTGATTATCGCGGTGATATCCCCTGACGTCATCAAGATAAAAAGAGGAAATACCGACACACATGTATCCAAATGCCGAGTAGTGTCGGTAAACCAGGAACCGCAGGAGCTAGAAACCTGGAGGTTCAGGAGAGGCCACAGCCAAAAAGGAAACGAGGACGTCCGAGGAGAACGCCTGTAGGAGAAACAGCTGAGAAAATGACAGGACAGGTACCACCAAAAAGAAAACGGGGACGCACCCGAAAAACTCCGGTCTCGGTCGAAGAAACAAGTATAGAGGAGGAAATACAAGGATTCAAAAAACCGAAAAGAATCACTCCGCCCCCACCGATGCGAGATGGACCACATTCAGACGAAGAACTTTCCAAACCCGAAAGCGAGGCCAGTGGAAGCCTGTTCGATCCCACCCAAGAAATATTATTTCTATCAGACGAAGAGGAAGTTTACCAGAAGAATCCAGAAAAGACGGCGGCATCAGCTGATGCAGTCAATGACCCAACACCGAATAAAGGGGGGATCGACACAGGAGCAGAAAGGGGGGAGGGAAGATAACAACGGTCAGCGTGACGAGCCACCGGAGGACGTCATCTTTAACGAATGGGAGCCACCGACTGACCCCGATAACAGCGAAGGGGAAGACTTCCCTTCGCCTGGCGAAGATTCTCCGGAACATCAGTTCTCAGAAGAGGAAGGCGATGAAAATGAGGAATACTCCCGAACGCATGTAACAGCAGTGAAGAAAAATTTTGCATTGTTTCTCCCAGCAACCGGAGAACTCGACAATGCCTGTCTGAAAGTATTGGTCGAGAAGGACTGGATAAAACAAGAAGAGCTGACTGCCCAGGTCCGTCAAACGGAAGAAGTCATCCGACTGGAAAAGGCCGGAAAAATCGGATTTGGACTAGTTATCAAGGACAACGCAGAGGCGGAAGTTCTAGAGGAAAATGCGAGACTAGTCATCGATGCCTTGGCAGACCTACTAGCTGCTGAAAACCTCCAAACAATAAGGATGGCCCACGATTCCGACTCTCTAACGGAAAGATCGAGAAAAGCCATCAGAACACGATTTTAAAAAAATTGAGGGGAGGTAACACAAGAATCGTGCTATGCGCCCGATTACACGACGTACCTACAGCTGAGAATCGACTTACAATCATAGAAGAAAAGCATGCGTCGGCAATCGGAGGACACAAGGACATCACTAAAACTCTGTATGCTGTGGCACTGCAGTACTACTGGAAAAACATAGCTCAAACAGTCAGAGACTACCTGAACCTCTGCCAGATATGCCAGCGGAAGAAACTAGTAAGGGAAAAAACTCGACATCCAATGATCATCACCGACACACCGATGGGTGCTTTCGAGAAGGTGTCCATGGATATCTATTAGCCGTCAGGAAGGAGCAATAAGGGATATCTTTACTTATTAACCATGCAGGACTGCCTGACGAAATACGCCCTTGCCGTATCGCTGAGACGTGAGAGAGCGGAAGACGTAGCGCGAGCTATTACACGTAGGTTAATATGCACTTTCAGCGCGCCCCAAGCACTCTTGTCGGACAGAGGCACTAATTTTACGAGCGCAATCCCAGCAGAATTTTGTGAATTATTCCGAATTCGTCAATGTTTGACGACCGCGTATCATCCTCAGTCTAACGGATCTCTCGAGCGCAGTCACCACGTATTGACTGAATTCCTAAAAACTCAGATCGGAGATAGTGGGGATTGGGATAAATGGATAGATATGGCGATGTTTGCGTATAAGAGTAGCGTTCACGAAAGCACGGGTTACACGCCTCACGAGTTAGTCTTTGGGGTAAAACCGCGGGTACCATCAGCAAGATCACTCGAGGGAATAGGGGGTCAACCGTATCGCGTATTATTCCAAGAATTGACAGAAGGGTTGAGAAGAGTACGTGATAAAGCTCGAATAAATTTAATAAAATCGAAGGAGAAGTCGAAAAAATATTACGCCAAAAGTGTGAAAGAAATACCTTTGGGGATAGGAGATGATGTTTGGCTCTGTAAAGAACCAAATACGGGAAAAAGAGACGATGATTGGAAAGGGCCATATCGTATCATAGAAATTTTCGAAAATAATACCGTAAAAAATCCAGACGGAGAGAAATTAAATTTATTGTTCTAAAAACCATGAAGGGGAGATTTTTGAATAATGCAAAATCTTTTTCTTTCATTTCTCAACCTTTAAATTTTCTCTTATTTTAAGTACAAAACATTGAGAGTACAAAAGTAAAAGAGAAATTCGTTGAGAAGAAAGTTGACACCCCTCTTTCATGGTGGTATACGATCTGCCATCGTCGAGGTCAGCGAGACGGGCCCTAGAAAGAAAAACAGGAGATTATACGTAAGTATAACTCTCAATGCTTTTTCGAAGAGTACCGAGAGAATAAGTAGCGCTTATTTCATTACTGAAAAATAATTTAAAAGAAAACGAACTTACGTAGGCCTCCACGTACCCACTCGAAGTATTCATACCAGTCGTGATCATCGACCATCTCATCCCCAAGAGTAGGGTCCCCGATCAAGTACCTCAAATATTCGAGGGGATCGTCTCCATATTGAAATATGTGAGGAGCCTAGAAAATATTTTTTTTCTCCATTATCAATTATGATTAGAACGATAGATAAAGGGATAAACTATTAATGATAGAAAATAACTTACCACCGGGCAGGGAGCCTCGAGGAAAAGCCTGGGCAAACAAAAATCGGCCGATAGCCATAACCGGAGGTTTCTCAATCGAGCAGCACCGCATTCATGGGCTGAACCTAGAATATGAACTACTCGATTCCAACAATAATCAGAGAAGATCGAAGAGGACACAGGCTCAAGAGTCCGAAAATAAAGGGACATTATAATGATGCTCCAGGGCAAGGGTGAGCCACAAATCAGTAAGCTCTTGAACCTTATCCCACGGGAAAAACTATAAAACTAATAAATAAATAGCAACAAATCCATACTTTGGCGAAAAATGAAATAAATAGGTAGGTCATAACTTACTGGACCAGGTGCGATGGGCACAACGACATTTTCGTTTCCCTGACGGCGCAACCAAAAAGGGGTACCGGTAACCTCATAAGCATAACGCTGACCGTCAACAAGGTCATCCAAGCCGAGTCCAAAATGACGATTGGCACGCATGGCAGGCAGGGTCTAGGTCTGACGGTAATCAGCGATGTACCAAGGTGTATTAGGATGAGGGACCGTAAGCATCGACTGAAGCCCGGGATGGTACAAATTAGGACTGTTACGAACCAGGTAGTTCACAAAGGGAACGACCTGCATGAGCTCTTCAAGCACCTTTACATGGGGATCGTCTCTTCCAAGAGGCATTCCAAAACAACAAAATTGCGACACTGTCAACCGAAGGGTGGCACAGAGAAATACGTCACACTGTGGAACATGTAAGTTGAATCACGATGAATTTTCATGATTTTTTTTCAAAATTTTCTCATGCAATTTAATGGATAAGTTTGATGATTGAAAATGATTGAATCTTTTTTTTTTTTTATGCTTATTTTATATCGCTTCGAGTCTGATGAGACTATATGGCGATTGATCAAGACTTTAAAAATGGTTAGATCTCACCATTCTACCCGGTCAGGAATCGAACCTGGAACCTATCCGTTGTGAGGCAACGGCCTTAACCACTACGCCAGGCCACCGGGCTAAAAATGATTGAATCTGTAGTGTAATCTCTACTAAACTGTAAAGGATACTTGGATATCCTTAAGATATATTCCTAGAAAACACGGCTTTCTTAAGATTATCCCCATGTTTTTCATAGATAATGTTTATAATAGTCCCCAGCTATTGAAAAAAATTCTATCTGAGTGTACTATACCGTTTAGGAGATAATAAATAATGAAGTGCGGGCTGCTAACACGCGAGACATAGGGTAAATAGGCGTTATGGGTCCTCCCGAACTCGATTTTCCCATCTTATGAGAAAATGGATTTTATGATGTTCTTAAAAAAGTAATCTGTGATAGATTGATAAATTTCGAATACGGTGAATTTTTTGGAAAAATTTGTACTGCATAGTTTTTGCGATATTCAACTCTAAACAAGCAGTTGACCGCTCCTATGCTGCAGAGGGCATATGACTGTTACTTTAGTTGTTATTTGTGTTTCTAATTTTTTTTTCTACTATAATTCCATTGGTAATAAACTTCCGAATGGACCCATAGCAATTCTCTTTTTTAATTTACAAGAGAAACTATTTTCTCACATCGTATTCCTATCCCAATTTTCCCTCAAGTTATTATGCGAACAAAAAATTTAGAGAAAACCGAAAATGTAAAATCGCCAATATCTCTGGAATCTTATATATGTATGAAGGAGAAGCGATTTTCGAGGCGACTGACGTATCAAGCTACAGCCCAAACTACAAGAGCTACGAGCATAAGCTTTTGCCTACAGCTACCCTTAGTGACGAAAATATCGTGACGATATATCGCCGATAAAAAAGCAGAAAAAACAAGCAGTTAGCCGAGCCTATTCGGCAGGAGACATTTGACCATTACTTTTTTCGTTAGTTGTCTTCTTTCTTTTTATTTTTACCAATTCTATTGGTAGTATACTTCCGAACGGATCCGTAGCAATCATATTAAAATGGAGATCATCAGATCACTATGAATGAAGCAACTTGGAAGTCTGTAATGTTTGATAATTTTTTTTCTCATCAGATCGGGAATAGACACAAAATTTCGAATTATTTCACTATTAGATTTTCTCTTATCTACAATTTTTTTTCTTGTTTCCAAAATTTCACAACAAAATTTTTCTGATCAATCTTTTCATTCATCATGATAGTTATTTATTTAAACAAGCAGCAGAAGAAAAGAGTAAAGGATTAAAGAAAGCAGCAGAGCAAAAGAAGAAATGGGAACTGGAAAACACGGAGAGAATGAAGAGAGAAAATGACGAGAAAAAACAAACGCCAGAATAGATAATAGTAAATAGTAAAATCATGATTTGAAGCGCTGTATACATACGAAATACTGCCGGTATCTCTACAAATTGATATCTCACCTATCCTGACAAAATTACCTGTGGAAGAACACATGATGATAATAAAGGAAGGAACGAAACTCGAACCCATTTTCAATACGAACTTTCATTGTCACGAGAGGAAACGTCTGTCCAAATTTCAAGTTAATAATAATATTTCAATTTTCACACAGGCTAGAGCGCGTATACGTTTTGATTGATCTAGATAGAGGACACTGGGACGAGTATTTTGAAAAAAAAGACACATTGAAATCGATTGCGTAGTTTTTGAGACATAGCCCATAATAGGTTTTCAGGAAAAGTTGAATATCTCCGAAACTACTGGACCGATTAAGCCTATCTTCAATACCAGTCTTCCCTATTACAAGGGGAAGATTTTGTTCAAATCTCAAGTTGATATTCCAATTTTTGCTAAGGCTAGAGTGCGTACAAGGTTTTTCATGAAAAAACAGAAAATCGGGAATATCTCGAAAACTTAGTATGGACGGCTATATATATTTTGGATGATCTAGATAGAGGACATTGAGACTTGTATTTTGAAAGAAGACAAATTGAAATTGGTCCAGTAATTTTGGACTGATTCGCGAAAAACGATTCACAACCAAATTGCTTTTTCTCAAAAACGGTCGGACCGATCGAGCTGAAATCTTGCACAGAGTTAGTCCTTAGGAAGACCTATAATCTTGCAAAATTTCAGATTTTTTGGAATTATTTCACCCCACTATTCTTTCAGTTTTCAAAAAGGACATCTGGCCCTGGAGGTGTTCACATACAGACATGGTGCCCAAACTTCGTATTTTTACGGTTCAGACCATTCTACATCGTTTCCAATCAAAATTAGAGAATGTGAAAATCGGTCGCTTGCAATGCTTCCCGTTCGGAACCAAAAACAAAAAAGTCAGGACCCATGCATGATAAGTCCTCTCAAAATCGTGACCAGATTCACCAGTTCAATATATTTCGTAATTTTGATGATTTCAGACCTTTCGATGTTTTTTTAGCTTCTGATGATCTCTCGAAATTATTTATCGTCTATTATCGACGGCATCACTAAATTTTTTAGAACATTCGCGGAGTTTCGCCAGTTTTCCGTTATTCTCGGGAACTCTATGAAACGGCTATATATGTTCTGATTGATCTAGATAGAGGACGTCGAGATGAATATTTTGAAAAAAAAGTGAAATCGGTTGGATAGTTTTGGAGATATTGCATATAATAGATTTTCAGAAAAAGTCAAATATCTCCAAAACTACTAGTCCGATTGAGCCTATCTGAAATACGTACCATTGTTATCATAAGAGGAAGGTGCTCTTCAAATTTCAAGTTGATATCTCAATTTTTACGAAGGCTAGAGAGCGTACAAGGATTTTATCGAAAAAACAGAAAATCAAGAATATCTCAGGAACTCTATGAAACGGCTATGTATGTTCCCGTTGATCCAGATAGAGGACGTCGAGACGAATATTTTGAAAAAAAAAGTGAAATCGGTTGCGTAGTTTTGTAGATATTGCATATAATAGATTTCCATAAAACATCAAATATCTCCAAAACTACTAGTCCGATTGAGCCCAACTGAAATACGAACCGTTGTTATCATAAGAGGAAGGTTCTCTTCAAATTTCAAGTAGATATCTCAATTTTTGCGAAAGCTAGAGAGCGTACAAGGATTTTGTCAAAAGAACAGAAAAGTGAAAATATCTCGAAAACTTTGCAGGAGCGGGTATATAGGTTTTCATTGATCTAGATAGGAGACATTAGGACGAACATTTTGAAAAAAAATATGGAATCGGTCCACTAGTTTTGGAGATATTCGCGAAAAACGATTTAAAAACAAATCGCTTTTTCCCAGGAACTCTCGGACCGATCAAGCTGATCTTGTGCACAGAGTTAGTCCTAGTTGGGACCTATACTCTGACAAAATTTTAGATTTTTTGACATTTTTTTAGTCAATTTATTACTCGATTTTCTAAAACTTAGTTTCCTAAAAGTGGTGAAGGGGAGGGGGGCATACAGACATGGTTATCAAACTTCGTATTTTTACGTTTGAGACCATTCTACATCAGTTCCAATGAAAATTAGAAAATGTGAAAATCGAAGGATTGCAAACCTTCCATTCGGAAGCAAAAATGGAAATTTCGTGAAAGTATTCCTTATTTGATTTAAAATAGTATATTTCGTTATTTGGCCGTATGACGAACAATATTTTTTGTCATGCCGGCCGTAGGCAGAGATTCACGGACGCGGAGCGAAGCGCAGCGTCCGTGAAACGCTGCCTTACGGCCGGAATGACAAAAAATTCATTAACAAATAATTTCTTATTTGATTCAAACAGTTATTGTTGTCTGTATCAACAGCACATAATGAGAATAGAAAAACTCAATAACTTATGAGAATGCAATAAATTAAGTTATTTAAAATTTTTTGAGAAAATCCATAGGGTTTAACTTTTGGGTCCGATTGTTTTGGGATATAACTTAACCTTTCGTTGGTCGCACTACACGGAGAGAAATATTCAGTAAAAATTACAGAACAATTCACGTAATCCGCAAGGGGGAATCGTTTTCCGGCAATTTTTATAAGAATGGAAAAGAAGAAATCTGAAACGTTCAGTGAATTTTCAGGTTCATAACCGAACAAAGTACGAAATTGCCACGTAATTTTCCCCGAAGAAGTAAAATCTTACAGAAACTTGCCGATTTATTATGCCTCCAAAATCAAAAATTCTTAAACGTTCAACAATTTTTATGAAGCTAGTGAGTTATTTCTACGTTCCGTTCCGTAAAATTTCTCAATCGTTGGGGAAAAATTACGGAACGATTTGTTGTCCCCACAGTGGTGAGTCATCAGACGGCTGGTTAATTTTTACGGAACAAATCGTAGAATTTACGTGGCGATTCATACAATTTCAGTTCCGACTCACACTTTGTATTGAATTATACTTCGCTCGCAGATTACGTTTCGAAACGTAATTTTTACGTTTTTTTTCTGGTAATTTTCATTGAATTTTTCTGTCCGTGTATGAGCGCTGCGCCGCGCGTGAAACAAAAATCAAGATAAAAATCAATCTAATATCCGAAAATTTTTGAAACTCCAGGAATTCTCTTTTCAATCTAGTTGGTGTCCCTTAGCACATTTTCTTTGTGCCATAATTGATAAAACATTAGAAAAGTGAGTTTTTCTGAGAGCCGAGCCTGAAATTCGGCGCGGCGCACATTGTGAGATCACATCGTCAGTGAAATTTTCTTGCCGAGCCGACGTTGCAAAATCTGAACCACCGGCAGTCCCTCTGTATATAGCAGGGAATGGAAACTCCGACTTCCCCCTTCACGTTTATTTGGTTGCGGAGGTTTAGGTACCAACCAATTTTTGTTGATTTTTGCGGTAATATAAAGAAAACAAGCAGGGGACAGCGAGCATATGGCAGCGCGCTATGTGACCGTGAGCATGTCACTGAGCGATGTTTTATTTTTTTTTGCCATCAATACATTGACGGTGGGCTTCCGGATGGTCTGAAATATTGACAAAAGTTTATAGCTTCACAACACTAACTAGCGGCAAAAATTTCAGATGGTTACTGCCACCTCCATGGGTGCTATCAAAATTCCAATGTCCAAATTTCAAGTTGATGTTTTCATTTTTGCACAAGCTAGAGTGTTTACAAAGTGTTTCTATGAAAAAACGGAAAAACATGAATATCTTGAAAACGTTGTATGTACTGGTATATATGTTCTGATTGGTTTGGACAAAAAGTATCGAAACGAATGTTTTGAAAAAAGAAAAATCGAAATCGATCCACTAGTTGTGAAGATATTTGCGGAAAACGATTTAAAAACGAATCGCTTTTTCTTCAAAACTATTAGATCGATTGAGCTGAAATTTTGCACAGAGTTAGTCCTTATTAAGACCTATAATCTTACAAAATTTCAGATTTTTTGGAATCACTTTAGCCACTTAATTACTCAATTTTCTAACAATTGACCACCGGTAAGGATGCGGTGGACGTGGTTACATACACTGAGAAAAAAATCTTCCAAAAATTAGTGTGCTGTCCCCTAATGCCGGGACATAACATGGGGTCGTCGAAAAATTCATAAGTGGCACCCTAATTTTTGGTGAGACTCCGGCCACTTTTTCGGGGGATTCCCGTAAAAATTAGTGTGCCACATTCGAATTCTCCGATGACTCCCTGTTATGTCCCAGCGTTGGTGAACAGCACACTAATTTTTGGAAGGATTCTCACAAAATTACGATGTGTTTTTTTCTCCGTGTACAGACATGGTCGCTAAACTTCGTATTTTTACGTTTCGGACTATTCTACACATAGCAAGTCGGAAAAATGAGCGAAATCGATCAAGTTAAAAAAATAAAAAGTCGATGAATTTTCCTTCTATTGAGTCCGGGAAAAAACAGGAGGTTCGGGATTCTCAGAGATATGGAGTGGAAATTTATGCACATATACTCTTCTCCACTCCATACTTCTAAGAATCCGAACCTCCAGTTTTTTGCCGGGCTCAATAGAAGGAAAATTCATTGACTTTTTATTTTTTGAACTTGATCGATTTCGCTCATTTTCCCGACTTTAACATTTTTTTTCTCAATCCCCATACGTTTAAGCGCATTTTAACAAACAGATTCGGATTCTGCGTCGAAAAATCTATCGAGTGGCATAAATTTCATCCTCCGACCCCAATCCTCGCATATTTTATCGGGCCGTGTAATTGGAGATACGTTGATCTGTTCCAAAAAAATTGAAAATGATTATTTTAATGATTTTTCCAATACCGAGCATAAGTAGGGCATTTTATTAGAGATACACCACTTTAGGTGGCTCTACGTGACTCTGTTACTAAGCTGTCGATATGATTGTAGCCCTTTGCTGCAAACTCATATTCGCCAAAAAAGTTTTTTCAGCCTAATTACGAAATGTATTACAATTCAACTCTTCTTCGGGTGGTAGAAGGCTCATTGATTTAGCCACGTTTAATGAGTTCAAATGCTTTTAAACACATATCAACATTATAAATTCCCAATTTACCACCAGTCGAACTAAATGAATGCTATGGCTATCTCTCGACTGCAATCAACTCATCCACGGGGCACTGGATTTTAGCGAATGTATGTACTGACAGCTGACAGTAGTTCGCATTAATACGTCATCGCGAGAGTCGCCCGTTTCAATCTCTCAATCGATTCCCACAAATTTGATCATAATTGATTCAATAATTAAGATGGATTAACAATAATCGCTGGGGTCATACGCTCGAGGTCATCATCTATCAATAAAAATTAGTCTAATGAAGTTGGAAAAGATATTATGCACTCTTCATCGCAATCAATTAAATTACAAGAATAATCTAATCTGCATTTCGTAAGGAGTAATGATGATGGGATATGTGCGCGAGGGAAATATACGTAGTGTAATCAGTGTACGTTGACCAGCAAAAGCGACATTGTGCTGCTGCAAACGTCATGACTGTAATTTGGTTGAACTTCACTGCAATTGATAGCAGAAGCCTCCAACTGTTGTAGTTCAGGGGTAAAGCGATCAAAGGACTCAAGTAAAATATAATATTTTTCGTAATTTAGTGATTATTCAGGGGAGTAATTTTATGCGAACAAGATTGTATTACTTTTTCTCATCAAGGTGAAAGCTCCACGCGAATAAAGTCTTTCGATACTTTCTCTTACTACCATTCGTTATTGAGATATTGAAATCATTAACTAGATTTTTAGGAAAAAGTAAATTTCAAGCGTTAAATTTGTCACTTCAGTGATTGTTTGGGATAGGAGGGATATAAGCAAAGAAATAAGGATTTCTTGATCATCACTTTCCAAATCACTCATTGTTCCAATGATGGAATGAATATAGTGACGAAAGTTGTTCTATCACTTCCTGATGGATTTATCTCTTCATATTTTTCAGAGGTAGAGATTTTTCATATTTCTGACATTATTTTACGAAATGATGAGTTCGTATCCAAATCATATAAATTGCTATCAACTGACGGATAAACAAAGACAGTATGCGGCGAGTGTTTTGAATGAACGGGAGGATGGACCCGCGAAAGTTCAAGAGGTGCGAGAGTGGATTGAAACGCATAAGAATCTCCGTGCTCCAACAGGTGAATAGAATGTCGTATTTCTTTACTGCTTTATTCAAGCCCCTGAAAATGAATCTCCACAGAGTCCTCATTGGTTCTCATGGTTTGTAGATGATTTCACGATTCAGAGGTTTTTGAGGGCTTGCAAGTTTGATGTTGAGAGAGCCAAGGAGAAAATATTCAACTACCATGCGCAGCGATCTGCCTCACCCGATTGGTTCGCCAATAGGGATCCAATGATACCGGAACTGCAGGATATGTTCAAAATGGGGTAGATTAATTCATCAATTTGTAGTCATTCGACGCGGTTCAAAGGGGAACAACTAAAAATTCTGGTTGGATGTATCGCTGATACAGCCGTAAGTTTTGCGTGGATACGTCTATGTTACGTAGATACTCGGGATATTAGAAGATGAAACAGTCTTAAGGGAACACTTTTTAATGTGTGAGAACTGCGTGAGAATGTTTATTTACATGCACAGTAGGACCGGCGAGATTGTTCCACTGAGAGGAGTATGGAACAATGAGAGCTCGATGCATAACCTACAATTCCCAGTGGAACTCTTTCGCCAGTTCTACTGTATCTCTGTCCTATTCATCACCACGTGAAACGAACTATAAACGTCGTTTCCACCCAAGTCCACGTTTAATGACAGTCGGTAAAGTGAATTCCGTACTTACCGACTTAGTTTCCCTATACGCCAACAGATGGCGTTAGTAAATATCTACCTATGCACAAAATGCCCCTGAAAACGAAAACATAGACGTATCCACGTCAAAAATTATGATTAAAATGGTCATTTTTGTGTAATCGTTCAAACGATTAACGACCCGAGTCAAAATTTTACCGGGTCTCCCAACGTAGTTTCAAGTTCCACTGGTGACCGACGTCGGTGGCCGAGTGGATTAGACGCAAGTCTAGTGTGCGAAAGGTTGTGAGTTCGATTCCCCGTGGAACCGAATTTTTCAACGGAAGGCTCCGGCGAGCGGGAGGTTGCTAATAGAGGAACCGCCTGTACCGGCATGCCGAATGAGACCCGCAAAGGGACTCCGAGGCCGTAAAAAAAAAACGTTCCACTGGTGGGTTTAGGACGTTGAAAGTACGTTGTCCAGTGTACAGGCTCAAATGCACTGATTCAACCTACTTCCGACGTAAATACCGTCTCCTTTTTCCATTTTTGCCAGATTGTACGTTGAAATTAGGTTGAAACTAAACGTATCCCCAACATTCCTCCACCGTACATTCTTTCCTTCCTTCTTCCCCCCTGCCCTCTTCACACTACTAGTTCCATTCTAACATCGATTACTTGGTTAAATCTTGCATAAATTAATCGGTGGAAGAATGGCAAAAATATAAATATTATCAACTCGGTAAAACAAAAATGGGAAAAAAAGAAAAAAACGGATCGGTCCATTGGTTCTCGAGATATCCCTGCTTGTAGTTCTGCCGTGTAGTGTTCCCTTTCGGTCATCCATCCTTTTTCTGGTTTTACTCGCTACTGCTCAAGCTCAGTGATCGCAGGATATCTCGGTATGCTTCTGAGCTGTACAGTTGCTTGTGGCGAGTTGTATTTTTTCGGGTTTATATAAGCAACTAATAAGAAGAAAAATAGGAAAAAACAGAAAGAAAGTAGGCAATGGAGTAATACAGGAAATTAAGAGGAAAGGAGCAGGGAGAGGAGATGAGAGGGAATTAAAGTCCATATAGATCTAAGGCGTCTAAGGATCGGACCCTTCATATAAAAGTCAGTGAATGTAAAGATCCGATAAGTGGAAGAGTTAGTTGAGTCTAAAGGATCACGCGAATCTAAGGGTCAGATGGTAAGAATCAGATGAGTATGAGGGCCATATGGGTTTTTTTTTATCAGTAAGCGTAAAACCTACAGCATAGGGCTAGATGGGTATAAGGGTCAGCCGAGTCCGAAGAATCACACGAATCTGAAGGTCAAAAGGGTACGAAGGGTCAAGTGAATATAAGGGTCAGTTGAGTATGGGTCAGATAAGTAGAAGTCTGAGTTGAGTTTAAAGGTTAGATGCGTCTCAGCGATAGTTGAGTTTAAGGCTCAGATGGGTCTAAGGATTAGTTGAGCCCGAAGGATCATGCGAATTTGAGGGTCTGTTGAGTCTAAGCGTCAAACAACTACAAAGGGTCAGGTGGATTTAAGAGTCAGTTGAGTGTGTAGGATCACGCGAATCTACGAGTCAGTTGAGCCTAAGGGTCAAAAGAGTATGAGTCAAAAGAGTACGAAGGGTCAGGCGAATCTAAAGGTCAGATGAGTAAAAGGTTGTTGAGTTTAAGGATCAGTTCAATCTAAAAGTCAGATAACCTCGCTCTAGGTTAACCCAGGTGAACCTAAAAGGGTCACCTGACCCTCAGAATCGATCTGACCCTCAGACTCATTCGATCCTTATTCTCGTCTTAGACTTATCTGACTCTCAGGCCTGCGCACTCATCTGACCCATACACTTAACTGACGCTTGAGAGTACGTTTAATATACGGTGGATATGGAGTGTTTTTCAACGTCCTATATTATATTATAATTAATTAGTATATTAAAATTAATTCATAAATTAAACTTGGTAATAAATTAATGAATACCTAAGACTTGATAGTTTAATGGAAAGAGTGTGGAGATAATGGTGATTTAAAAAAAAAAAATTTCTTAACCAATAGTTAAATTTCGGAGTTGATGGTGTTAAGTGAAGTGTTTCCCTGATGTCCAAGGGGTCGTGACTTATTTGGAGGACTTTCTGTGCAGCACAATTGTAAATAATGAGAAAACATGTAAAAAAAACAACAGTTGTAATTTATGAAAAAAAAAGAATCATCCATAAATTGCAATTAAGTGTAGCTCCCCTAGTTGGGCTGAAACGGACACTTTTGATTGTTTTTTAAATGTTAATGAGGGTTTGAAATGTTGATGAAATTCAATAATTTTTGTTTCAATACAAAGAACATTTTTTTCCCTTTGAGACGAGCCTAAACTGAGCTCAATTGATAAATTTGTTTCTGAGTTATGAATAATTTTAAAAAAGTCTGAAGTGTCTATTTTACCCCAACCTCCCCTAATTAAAGTTGCACACGTGTGTCTTCGGCCACCCGGATTGTTGCTTTTCCTGAAAGTGTGTCCGAGGAATGACAATCCAGGGGAGTAAGGAGAGGGGATCCAGGGGGTGCAAGTCCGTATGGACTTGCTACGATCGTTTCGATTACATTTGACCAATTGGAAGAGGAATTCGTCGGCGGGAGCTTTTGTGGATTTAGTTCTGAAACAAATTTCATAGAATGCAAATGTAGATTGGTTCAGAATTTTGGTAAACGATTGTGCAGCTTTGGACTCTACGATATGGTCAGGGGGTCATGGGGGCGAGATTGGAAGAACAGGTATAAAAGGCTCAATGTAAAAATGTAAAAATGTAAAAATGTAAAAAATGTAAATATCGATTGAAATTTTACCCTGTAGGCTTGTCTCCACTTTCCGTGGAGGACAGATGTAAATAATAAGAAAGCAGATGTAAACAAAACATAATAGTTGTAAATTATGGAAAAAATGAATCATCCATAAATTTTAATTACAAGTTCATGAATTTCATAATTTACAACTATTATGTTTTATTGGTGATCGGATTGTTTTCCCCCGGAAAAAATTTCCCGGAAATTATTTCCCCGGAAAATTTTTCCCGTCGAAAAAATGTCCCCGTTTAACTATTTCCCCAGATTTTTTTCCCCTGATAATTTCCCCTGAATTTTGTTTTTCTGGACATGAAAAATGAATGAATGAATTTATTTCATCGTTGGAAATTAATGGAATACTAGATGTAGAAGAAATTGTCATTTTGGAGCAATTAGGTTGTTGTCTTCTTGAAGATACGAACACACATACCCACTCCGTTTATTTTAAAACAAAAATATACACGTACAAGTAAATCTTGCTATAATAGAAGTTAAATTATTGGGGGAAGGGTCGATCGAATCCCGTGAGTTTGATGTATTTACGTGAGTGAGAGTATTCAGTATGCCTTGAGGTTTTGTGATGGCAACAAGTGAGTTAATTGTTTCTCTTGATTTAAGTTTGGGGGTACGAGATTGATTAGCATTAAGTGTATTAGAGAAATTGGACTCTGTAAGACAAAAATAATTTATTATGATAATTGATTGTTTATTGGAACGAGAGATTGATTCGAATCTTTTTGGGGATTTATTTTGATAATCTTGATTGATAAATGATAGTAATTAAGTGATTTATGATAGATTGTGAATGTTTATCGTATTGTACTGATTATGTACGCATGAGAGTTGGTTCTGAAATTTGGAAAAAAATTGTTTTGAAAATGTTGAATTCTGATATGGGTTTGAAAGATTGAGAGACGTCATAAATTGCATTGATATTGGTAATACGTTTATGTGCAACTTCCACGTTCAGTGGTAAGGGGAAATCATTCCGAGGGAAATGATTCCGGGGAAATTTATTCCGGGGGGAATTTTTTCCGGGGGAATTTTTTTCCGGGGAATTTTTTTTGGGGGGAAAACAATCCGGGAACCTGTTTTATTTACATCTGCGTTTTTATTATTTACATCTGTCCTCCACAGAAAGTGGAAACAAGCCTACAGAGTAAAATTTCAATCGATAAAGTGTAGCTCTCTTACACTTTAAAGGGACTTTTCAACAGCAACAATGATGTTGAAAAAGTTTCCGGTGAACGTATTATTACATGTTACTAGACGGAGTAACGGCGGATAATCTGGGGAGTAGCTCTCTTACACTTTAAAGGGACTTTTCAACAGCAACAATCATGTTGAAAAAGTTTCCACAGATTCACGACTCCCTTACTTGATTATTTGATTAAGTCTATTTTTTAACACTCAGTGCGTGAGGCGCTGTTTCACGAACGCTTCGCTTCGCTCAGCGTCCGTGAAACACCGCCCACGCACTTCGTGTCAAAAAATATTATTCGATACACGGAAGTGAAGAACTTTTCTGGCGAATATGATTACAGAACTCGCCTTCGGCTCGTTCTGTAACCTCATATTCGCCAAGTTCTCCACGCCCTAGTATCGAAATGTACTATCATGTTACAAGGAGGGGTAACGGAGGTGATTTTTGTGCTCCTGCGGCCCCCAGGGACCTTTAAGGTCATAAGGGCCATACGGGTCACAAGATACAACAAGGAATAATAGATTACGAGGGTCAAGAGGGTCAAACTCCCTTACTTAATTATTTGATTAAGTAAGATTCTGTTGAGTGTGAATTTGAGAGTGAATTTCTGTGGTTCCCGGTAGCTTAGTCGGTAAGAGTGCCCGGCGCGTATCTGGGAGATCCGGGTTCGATTCCCGGCTGGGTGAAGCGGAAAATTTTTTTCTCTCTAAATTCTAATTCTCTTAGAATTTTTTTATTTATTTATTCCGATTCATTTCACGATTCATTTTTTACATTTTTACATTTCTACATTTTTACATTGAGCCTTTTATACCTGTTCTTCCAATCTCGCCCCCATGACTCCCTGACCATATCGTAGAGTCCAAAGCTGCACAATCGTTTATCAAAATTCTAAAATAATCTGCATTTGCATCATGTGAAATTTGTTTCAGAACTAAATCCACAAAAGCTCCCGCCGACGAATTCCTCTTCCAATTGGTCAAATGTAATCGAAACGATCGTAGCAAGTCCATACGGACTTGCACCCCCTGGAGCCCCTCTCCATGCTCCCCTGGATTGTCATTTCACGGATACACTCTCAGGAAAACCAAAAATCCGGGTGGACGAAGACACACGTGTGCAACTTTAATTAGGGGAGGTTTGGGGTAAAATGGACACTTCAGACTTTTTAAAAATTATTCATAACTCAGAAACAAATGTATCAATTGAGCTCAGTTTAGGCTCGTCTCCAAGNACAGATTCACGACTCCCTTACTTGATTATTTGATTAAGTCTATTTTTTAACACTCAGTGCGTGAGGCGCTGTTTCACGAACGCTTCGCTTCGCTCAGCGTCCGTGAAACACCGCCCACGCACTTCGTGTCAAAAAATATTATTCGATACACGGAAGTGAAGAACTTTTCTGGCGAATATGATTACAGAACTCGCCTTCGGCTCGTTCTGTAACCTCATATTCGCCAAGTTCTCCACGCCCTAGTATCGAAATGTACTATCATGTTACAAGGAGGGGTAACGGAGGTGATTTTTGTGCTCCTGCGGCCCCCAGGGACCTTTAAGGTCATAAGGGCCATACGGGTCACAAGATACAACAAGGAATAATAGATTACGAGGGTCAAGAGGGTCAAACTCCCTTACTTAATTATTTGATTAAGTAAGATTCTGTTGAGTGTGAATTTGAGAGTGAATTTCTGTGGTTCCCGGTAGCTTAGTCGGTAAGAGTGCCCGGCGCGTATCTGGGAGACCCGGGTTCGATTCCCGGCTGGGTGAAGCGGAAATTTTTTCTCTCTAAATTCTAATTCTCTTAGAATTCTTTAATGCCTAAAGGAGGTTAGGCGGTGTTTGAGGTGAATTTGAGAGTGAATTTCTGTGGTTCCCGGTAGCTTAGTCGGTAAGAGTGCCCGGCGCGTATCTGGGAGACCCGGGTTCGATTCCCGGCTGGGTGAAGCGGAAATTTTTTCTCTCTAAATTCTAATTCTCTTAGAATTCTTTAATGCCTAAAGGAGGTTAGGCGGTGTTTGAGGTGAATTTGAGAGTGAATTTCTGTGGTTCCCGGTAGCTTAGTCGGTAAGAGTGCCCGGCGCGTATCTGGGAGACCCGGGTTCGATTCCCGGCTGGGTGAAGCGGAAATTTTTTCTCTCTAAATTCTAATTCTCTTAGAATTCTTTAATGCCTAAAGGAGGTTAGGCGGTGTTTGAGGTGAATTTGAGAGTGAATTTCTGTGGTTCCCGGTAGCTTAGTCGGTAAGAGTGCCCGGCGCGTATCTGGGAGACCCGGGTTCGATTCCCGGCTGGGTGAAGCGGAAATTTTTTCTCTCTAAATTCTAATTCTCTTAGAATTCTTTAATGCCTAAAGGAGGTTAGGCGGTGTTTGAGGTGAATTTGAGAGTGAATTTCTGTGGTTCCCGGTAGCTTAGTCGGTAAGAGTGCCCGGCGCGTATCTGGGAGACCCGGGTTCGATTCCCGGCTGGGTGAAGCGGAAATTTTTTCTCTCTAAATTCTAATTCTCTTAGAATTCTTTAATGCCTAAAGGAGGTTAGGCGGTGTTTGAGGTGAATTTGAGAGTGAATTTCTGTGGTTCCCGGTAGCTTAGTCGGTAAGAGTGCCCGGCGCGTATCTGGGAGACCCGGGTTCGATTCCCGGCTGGGTGAAGCGGAAATTTTTTCTCTCTAAATTCTAATTCTCTTAGAATTCTTTAATGCCTAAAGGAGGTTAGGCGGTGTTTGAGGTGAATTTGAGAGTGAATTTCTGTGGTTCCCGGTAGCTTAGTCGGTAAGAGTGCCCGGCGCGTATCTGGGAGACCCGGGTTCGATTCCCGGCTGGGTGAAGCGGAAATTTTTTCTCTCTAAATTCTAATTCTCTTAGAATTCTTTAATGCCTAAAGGAGGTTAGGCGGTGTTTGAGGTGAATTTGAGAGTGAATTTCTGTGGTTCCCGGTAGCTTAGTCGGTAAGAGTGCCCGGCGCGTATCTGGGAGACCCGGGTTCGATTCCCGGCTGGGTGAAGCGGAAATTTTTTCTCTCTAAATTCTAATTCTCTTAGAATTCTTTAATGCCTAAAGGAGGTTAGGCGGTGTTTGAGGTGAATTTGAGAGTGAATTTCTGTGGTTCCCGGTAGCTTAGTCGGTAAGAGTGCCCGGCGCGTATCTGGGAGACCCGGGTTCGATTCCCGGCTGGGTGAAGCGGAAATTTTTTCTCTCTAAATTCTAATTCTCTTAGAATTCTTTAATGCCTAAAGGAGGTTAGGCGGTGTTTGAGGTGAATTTGAGAGTGAATTTCTGTGGTTCCCGGTAGCTTAGTCGGTAAGAGTGCCCGGCGCGTATCTGGGAGACCCGGGTTCGATTCCCGGCTGGGTGAAGCGGAAATTTTTTCTCTCTAAATTCTAATTCTCTTAGAATTCTTTAATGCCTAAAGGAGGTTAGGCGGTGTTTGAGGTGAATTTGAGAGTGAATTTCTGTGGTTCCCGGTAGCTTAGTCGGTAAGAGTGCCCGGCGCGTATCTGGGAGACCCGGGTTCGATTCCCGGCTGGGTGAAGCGGAAATTTTTTCTCTCTAAATTCTAATTCTCTTAGAATTCTTTAATGCCTAAAGGAGGTTAGGCGGTGTTTGAGGTGAATTTGAGAGTGAATTTCTGTGGTTCCCGGTAGCTTAGTCGGTAAGAGTGCCCGGCGCGTATCTGGGAGACCCGGGTTCGATTCCCGGCTGGGTGAAGCGGAAATTTTTTCTCTCTAAATTCTAATTCTCTTAGAATTCTTTAATGCCTAAAGGAGGTTAGGCGGTGTTTGAGGTGAATTTGAGAGTGAATTTCTGTGGTTCCCGGTAGCTTAGTCGGTAAGAGTGCCCGGCGCGTATCTGGGAGACCCGGGTTCGATTCCCGGCTGGGTGAAGCGGAAATTTTTTCTCTCTAAATTCTAATTCTCTTAGAATTCTTTAATGCCTAAAGGAGGTTAGGCGGTGTTTGAGGTGAATTTGAGAGTGAATTTCTGTGGTTCCCGGTAGCTTAGTCGGTAAGAGTGCCCGGCGCGTATCTGGGAGACCCGGGTTCGATTCCCGGCTGGGTGAAGCGGAAAATTTTTTTCTCTCTAAATTCTAATTCTCTTAGAATTTTTTTATTTATTTATTCCGATTCATTTCACGATTCATTTTTTACATTTTTACATTTCTACATTTTTACATTGAGCCTTTTATACCTGTTCTTCCAATCTCGCCCCCATGACTCCCTGACCATATCGTAGAGTCCAAAGCTGCACAATCGTTTATCAAAATTCTAAAATAATCTGCATTTGCATCATGTGAAATTTGTTTCAGAACTAAATCCACAAAAGCTCCCGCCGACGAATTCCTCTTCCAATTGGTCAAATGTAATCGAAACGATCGTAGCAAGTCCATACGGACTTGCACCCCCTGGAGCCCCTCTCCATGCTCCCCTGGATTGTCATTTCACGGATACACTCTCAGGAAAACCAAAAATCCGGGTGGACGAAGACACACGTGTGCAACTTTAATTAGGGGAGGTTTGGGGTAAAATGGACACTTCAGACTTTTTAAAAATTATTCATAACTCAGAAACAAATGTATCAATTGAGCTCAGTTTAGGCTCGTCTCCAAGGGAAAAAATTGTTCTTTGTATTGAAAAAAAAATTTGCAACAACGGAATCACCAACGTTAATGGACACATTGGGCAAAGAGTAAATTTCGTTAATGTAGTAATGGGAACCAAGGATAATCGCCTTCGTCTTACCGACGTTTAGCTTCACACGGTTACAGACAGCCCAGTCCATAATGCGATTGGCCACATTGCCCATCCTTACCAGGGCATCCTCAAGCTCAGGCCGTGAGAACCGCAAGTAGACCTGGAGATCATCAGCATATACCAGGTGCTGTAAACCAGGTCCAAGCCGTTCACCAATATCGTTGATGAAAAGGATGAATAAGATCGGTCCAAGAACAGAACCCTGCGGCACACCGCGATTAAGGGGTTTGAAGGATGACGGCCCAGCGCTCCCAGCCTGAGAGCGACCACCGAGGTAGGACGCAAATCACTTTATGGCCGGAACCGAGAAACCGTAATCGAGGAGTTTCCGAAGCAACAGCACATGACACACTGACAAGGAACACTACGGAGGTGTCCCCCTCCGATTTCGATGAAACTTAAATATGTTATAGGAGACCCAAAACTAAGGGTCACGTATTTTTTTTTAGCTGCCCATATTGGGTTTTAGGGGCTGAAAGTGCTCTCTGAAGTTGACCACCTCTCGGGGTCATTTTTCGATTGCACACATAAGNATACAACAAGGAATAATAGATTACGAGGGTCAAGAGGGTCAAACTCCCTTACTTAATTATTTGATTAAGTAAGATTCTGTTGAGTGTGAATTTGAGAGTGAATTTCTGTGGTTCCCGGTAGCTTAGTCGGTAAGAGTGCCCGGCGCGTATCTGGGAGANTCTTTCGCACTGTATCATGAAGGTCACAAGGAATTATGAAAATGCGAATTAGAACCGTCTCCGGGGGGTGAAATATGGAGGGTAAACTACCCTTGTGAAAATTCATTTTTCTCATAGAAAAAAAACTTTTGATGGAAATCCCATGGGATTTATGGAAATCCCATAAATTCCATTTGAAAAAGTAGAAAAAAATACAGAATACCTGTTTTGTTTTTTTTTTAATCGAAATTTAACACTTAAAAAATAGATTTTTCGTGAATTGGAAAATTTCAAACTTTTTCCTGTACAAAATGAAGCTTACGGCTAATGATGAGGGAAACCATTGGGACAGGATCCAGGAGTGATGTCGGGGAGGTTAACTACCCTTTAGAAAGGGGGGCGGGGGTTTAAAATAAGCGAGAAAAAATATCGATGAGAATTTTACGAAACACACTTCGTTCGAAAGCATGAGACAATTCAAAGCACATCCTGCGATTCTTTTCCCCAAATTAAAATTGAAAGTAAAATACTTTTTTTCTTATTATATACAAGTCTTCGATTTTTTGGTACATAAAAAAGATGAGTGATGAGTCTCTGGAAGTAACACTTGGAGGCTAAATAACCTTTCTGGGAGTTACTTTTAATTATATTAGTGAACAGAATTCACTTGAAAGAGTAAAGAATAATAAGAAATTTCGAAATTTGAACCCACGAAAATGTCCATTGCTAGTTATATATGAATTACAACCTTTTAATTCTCCGTCTACTTGTATCACAGTACCATAGTCCGAACTAAATGGTAAGGATTGAATGAAGATCCGATATGGAAAGGAAACAATGATGGTAGTAATCCCCAAATTATGGAATTCAGAATATACATTGATATTATTATAGGAGCTCAGACCATTTATTCTTTCTAGTATTATGTTCTCAATCAGCATACTTTCTGTTGGGATCAATCTACAGTATAGATAGTATTAGGGGACGTAATGCGTACAAAAATGATATTCTTCAAAAAAATGCAGCAAACAAAGTGATTTTTTGCACCATGAGCATCTGACTACTGCAATTTTGGAACAGCCTTCAATATCACAGTGTGGATGAGATGATTGCCCGAATACAAAATCGGCAGGATTTTCGAATTCATCTAGTTTTTTAGAAATGTAACCACTCTGAAACCAAGCATAACGAAATAAATTTTGATACCTTGGTGATGATAATTGATTATGGAGTAAAGACTGTAACTTTATGATATTGTTCCGCAAATGTAAATTAATATCATAGTCCATTAGGACGACACTATCCGAAAAATGACGAACATAATTCTTCCATATCCTAAAACCTTATACGTCAAGGGGTTGAATTTTTCCAGTAGTCCCCTTTGGTATCAACATAGTTAATAATTCTTTATCCGGAGGAGTAATTTCTTTCACGACTTAAGGACAGTGTCCGCTCCAGGAATCGATTAACAGTCGACTTCTAGGACCCACGTTTGGGAAAGACTTCCTTCAACCAGGTTTTGAAATGCTCTGAAAAATCAAGTACTAGATGGTAATCCTAATTATTGTATAGAACATATCATGTTTGTTAGGTCTTAAATATTGTCAGAGGTGAAGTGAGTTTTCCCGATTTTGAAGCGGTGATGAGCACATTCGCAGGTTTGAAGAGATTTTGCTCCACTATTGGACCGAAAGTTCCAGAAGGTTCATTCAAAACCAGGAAGAGAGGTGAAAGTAATTTTCCATCAGCAGAAATCAGAGGTTGTACTGTATAACTATGTGTCGTTGAAGTTATCGATTGTACGACGCACGCTACTTGTTTAGTACCTTCTTCAGCTAACGTTCGCCCTGAATGAATTTCCAATTGGAAACCACTTTGATCAGTATTATAAATGTTTTCTGGGCCATACGTATCCCAATAAGACCGAACTTTCAGGAGGAATTCGTCCGCTTCTTTTTGTAACTCTTCCCTAGTCTGTAATGTTTTTTTGGTGATGAATTTGTTAATCTTCCGGGATGTTATGCGGTGTGCTCGTTTGAAATAATGCAACCACCTGGACGAAGCTGTAAAACGAACGTCTTCGAAGCCGATTTCCTTCCGGGCTTGCAGGGCCCACCTTCGGAGGTCAGTATCGTGGACGATCAAACCTGCATCGATAGCATTCTTCATATTCTTTAATGTGTACTCCGAAATGCGTTTCAACTTCTCCATGTATGTCCCTCCTTTATTGATTTGATTCGCCCAGCGTCGTAACTGTCTACGCGATTTCACCTTCCTGAATCGATGGGAAACAGTTTCTATAGAGAGATTCTTCTTCTTTTTTCCACTTCTCCAGAAGTCAACGGCATTCTTTTTATATTCGAAATCTACAGGTTCCTCATCCTCCGAACAACTGTCAGGTGATTCTTCTGTATGTGGTTGAAATTCTTTATCCTCGACCGCTATCATTTCGATATCTTTATAAGGCTCTTGAAAATCCAGAGATGTTTCTTCGATCATTTCAACTCCATTATATTCCTCCATTGATTGAATCAATATCCTTTCGAACGTGTCTGCTAATTCACGTTCCTCGTTGTTCACGGGTGTTTAAGCAAGATTGAGAACTTCAAATGTTGCCATCAGAAGTCGGATAACGTTGATCGGATTAACTTTCATGGTAGAACAAGTATAGATCACGACACTCACCGAAAAACTACTTTTCTCTTCGATGTATGTTCATAGACTGATTGTAATTCACAAGAGGGATGGAAATGAAAAACATTGATATCGTATAAGTTATATTGATCAGAGTAATTTCATCCTCAGATAACAAATGAGCCATTTGCATCAATATGTTTACAACTCCCGAATATTCTTCAGTTGTGGTTCTGCATTATCAAACAGAATGGTATTGTCATATGTCGCCATTTACGTCTCATTGAAAACGATATCACATCGAAGCGATAAGAGCAACCGAAATACATTTTATCATCGATCCATTATTTACTATACAAAATCATCGGCTCTTCTTTGTACCACCCATCCACGTTCATATACAGATGAAAATTTGAATTCCTCAAAATATTTCATCATAACTCATTTTTTCAAATTGGAAATGGAAGCCATTTAATGGAATCTCTACTCTGGCCTTCGGTGAAATTTTTTAGATTCATGGTCATTACTGATTTCTTTTGAAAATGAATGAGGTTGGTCCGATCGATTCGATAAAATACCATGAGGATTGTTAAGCCCTCAAGTTTCACTCCCGAAGACTATTTCAATTGTTTCACTTATCATTCCGTGTAAGATCAGTCTATTATAACAAAGAATTTAAAACCCATAATTTTTCGAAGAATCGATGTTTCTTACATTAAAATTCTAATTTGCGGAAAAAATCCTAAATATGTGCTTTAAATTGTCTCATGCTTTCGAACGAAATGTGTTTCGTAAAATTCTCATCGATATTTTTTCTCCCTTATTAAAAAAAATCCCTCTCCCCCCTCCCAAGGGTAGTTAACCTCCCCGACACCACTCCTGGATCTTGTCCCAATGGTTTTCCTCATCATTAGCCGTAAGCTTCGTTTTGTACAGGAAAAAGTTTGAAATTTCGCAATTCACGAAAAATCTGTTTTTTTAAGTTTTAAATTTCGATTTAAAAAAAAATCAAAACAGGTATTCTGTATTTTTTTCTACTTTTTCAAATGGAATTTATCCCATGGGATTTCCATCAAAAGTTTTTTTTCTATGAGAAAAATGAAATTTCACAAGGGTAGTTTATCCTCCATATTTTACCCCCCGGAGACCGTTCTAATTCGCATTTTCATCATTCCTTGTGACCTTCATGATACACTGCAAAAGAGTTGTTCAAAAAGCTTCCTTATGTGTGCAATCGAAAAATGACCCCGAGAGGTGGTCAACTTCAGAGAGCACTTTCACCCCCTAANACCGTTCTAATTCGCATTTTCATCATTCCTTGTGACCTTCATGATACACTGCAAAAGAGTTGTTCAAAAAGCTTCCTTATGTGTGCAATCGAAAAATGACCCCGAGAGGTGGTCAACTTCAGAGAGCACTTTCACCCTCTAAAACCCAATATGGGCAGCTAAAAAAAAAACGTGTTCCTTAGTTTTGGGTCCCCTATAACATATTTAAGTTTCATCGAAATCGGAGGAGGACACCTGCGTAGTGTGTCTTGTGAGTCAAAGGCCCTGCTAAAGTCGGAGAGAAGTAGCAAGGTCAGCTAACGATTGTCAATTCCAGAACGGATATCGTCCGTTAGTTTTAACAGCGCTTTTTGGGCTCTGTTGTGAGGGGAAAAGCCTGTCTGGAAGGGATCTAATATGGAGCGCTCAGCAAGAAATCCAACGATCTGCAGCGACGCAAGTCTCTCCAAGACCTTCGATAAAAAGCAGAGAAGTGCAATGGGCCTGACGTCGTTAACGGTCGAGGGATTCTTAACCTTGCCCAACGCTACCACAAGCGATGGCTTCCACTCAGATGGGAAAGAAGAGGTTGAGAAGGACAAGTTGAAGAGTCTCAACAGAAACGGCATCAGGGACGGCCACGCAGCCACAACCACACATTTCGGAACGCCATCCGTACCTTTGGCCTCAGTGGAGAAGTGTCTGACGGCCCCAAGTACCTCATCAGCAGTCACCGAACGGAAAGCGAAGCCCGAAGCACCACCAGCAGAAACCCCCACGTCCGGCAAAGAACCCAGGAACTCGTCCACCGAGGGCTCCGAAGGGTCGAATGAAGCACTGACAAAGTGATCATTCAGAGCCTCTGGATCGAAGTCAGCTGGAGTATTGTCCGTATGGACCACACCAAGGTGCCTCAGTTCTTTCCAGATTAATGCAGGCTCCGCCAGGGACTCAATTCTACGCTGGAAATACAACTGACGTGCCTCCTCAACCTCCCTGTGGGTACGATCGCGGGCTAAGCGATATTCCTCTAAGGCACTCCTAGAGCGCACGCGCCTGTAAACTCTGTACTTGCGATCCCTGATACGCACAAGGGAGCGACGGCGATCCATGAATCACGGCTTGCACTTCGAGGATATCCTCAGTCTTCACAGGGACAGCCGTGTCAATGGCAGTGCTGAGGTTTGTACACAAACACAGAGCCATGCATTCCAAGGATGACGAACCAAAGACTGACCAATCACAAACAGCCAACCGCAGATTCAACTCTGCTTCATTCAGCGCTGCAAAATCTTTAAAATTGATGTCACCGGCCTGGAGCTGGTGGGGCAGAGCAGCCTGCAATGTCGCAGCAATCAGGTCGTGACCATCAACAAAGGGAACATCAGTCTTCCAGTAGGACGACAAAGTGTCCGCTTCCTCAATTAAGCACAGATCCAACCAGGTGTCAGAATCGGCCATGTGATGAGTATGTGCATGCGGTACAAGGCGGAGAGAGTTGTTAGCACACATAGAGCGTATTAAGGCCGCATCAGCACTGTTCGGTGATAACTCATCAGTATTAAAATCACCCAAAATAACTTTGGAGCTGTAGTCTTGCAGGTGCAGTTGCAGCGAAGGTAAAAAGTCACTGCCCTCACGAAAGGGCGCGTGAGGTGGCCTACAAACCATAGCAACAAAGATCGGGCAAATTCCCTGACAAGCAATCTCGCAGAAAAGATACTCAGGTAACCCCGGTCTCTTTGCCCTCACGTGAGATGAAGATGCGAGGACTTTGATCTTAAAACAATTACTAATGAAGAGCGCAACACCACCACTGCGCCTATTACGAAATGGAAAGAGTGTGGACATGATGATTTTTTGAAAAATAATTTCTTAACCAATAGTTAAATTTCGGAGTTGATGGTGTTAAGTGAAGTGTTTCCCTGATGTCGAAGAGGTTGTGACTTCTTTGGAGGACCTTCTGTGCAGAACAATTGTAAATAATAAGAAAACATGTAAAAAAAACAACAGTTGTAATTTATGAAAAAAAAAAATCATCCATAAATTGCAATTAAGTGTAATTAAAGTTTTACAATTGTTCTACACAGAAGGTCCTCCAAAGAAGTCACAATCCCTTCGACATCAGGGAAACACTCCACTTAATACCATCAACTCCGAAATTTAACTATTGGTTAAGAAATTATTTTTTTAAAAATCACCATTATTTCCACACTTTTTCCATTAAACTATCAAGTCTTAGTTATTTATCAATTTATTACCAAGTTTAATTTATCAATTAATTTTAATACATAACCTCTTCATGCGGTACTCCGAATCGAAATTCTAAAATTCGATAGTCCGCGTTCCGTATTTCTCCGTTCAAAATATTCGGAAATATGGCGACACGGGCTGAAGCGATTACGTGATCACGCGGTGTGATGCCTTCGTTTTTTCTTCGCGATAGGCCCTCAGAGTGGCGTCATGATTTCGGGAGTGAATCCCTCGAAAAGAACACATATTTAGCTCGGCCTATAAACTTCTTCACATTTGTCGAAAACGGGATTTTTGCCTCAGTACTCTCATGTATTATTATTACATTCTGTTCGCAAAGCTACTGCAATTAGAAGATGAAGCTTGACAATTCATGATTGATCATTATTTTTCAAGCAATTTTTATAGTTTTTTTAACCCATTGCCAGGGAAGAGTCGCGAATCGTCTCGGTGTGAAGCAAGTGGGGGTAGAGCGAATCAGCGCCACGCGTAGAGCGGCGTGAGTATGGCATAGAGATGTTAGTATGTAAACCGGTCCCCCACCTTTTATCACGCCAGGGTCGCTAGATTCCTCATTCAATTTTTGCTCTGATGATTCCTATGTGGCTCTTGGCTTTCGGCCACCATTGCGTACAGACGTATCTCGGCGTGCGCGCCCTTGAACTACCGTTTTTCCGCATTGTTTTCGAAATTCCCAGTCAAAAGTATTCCTCCTCTTTTCTTCAATTAGTCGCGATACCCATCACGGCTCGTTCCAAAAAAATTTTCACCGTGAAGAGCGCTGTCAAGTCAAACTCTAGGAGAAAGATAAGTACACGACCACCAAGCAGCCTGGCGGCTCAGTACGCCACGAGATCACCTAACCTCGCTCGGCGCCCGCGCCAAGCAGGGAACGCAACTTCAAAATGGATCTAGAATTCGTCATCAACAACAACGTCTCTGGCGACGACACCACCCCTGATATGGATAATCGAATATCGGGGGACGATTTTTTCCTTCCCCAAACCTCGCCTTCTCCATAATCCCACATCAACTCGCCTCTCACCCCAAGTTCAGAATCCCTCGACTCGGCTTTGCTACTGGTTACAAGACACGATGAATACCTAAACTATTATCAGGCCAACAACATCGAAGTCGACCCACAACATCTCGTATCTCTCGATTCTCCCTCTATTTTTATTCCCCCGTCTCCAACCGAATCAGTCCAATCGCCCTTTCTCCTTAGCAACAACAGTGAGGAGACAATAATGGAATTTACAACTGCAGAAAAGGGAATTAACGTAATGGGAAAAAGAATGAACTCCCATATTAGCGACGAGGAGGAGACAGACCCTGATATGTTGAATCCCAAAGGCTCCAAGATCCGGCACATCTCTCCCCAATCCACCCTGCAAGACCCCACTTCATCACATAAAACCTCCATGTTGATTCCCCCTCCCCCACCCCAAATCAGCCAAAACCCCTTTCCATCCTCGAAACCCGCATCCTCAACCACTACTACCCCAAAACCATTAAATCGTCCACTCATCCCAGATGAGATCAGAAACAATCGGTACCCCCTGAACTCAACCAACACACCATTTGATGTTTTCTTCCAAGCCGATCCCAAAATTACAGACATTCCCAACCTCCATGGGCTTAACCTCGCTAAAATTGTGATCAAAATTCTAAAAGACTCCAACATGCCCCACACCTACGGTCTCACCAAAAAAATAGGCCACTCAATTCTCATACCATTTATCTCAACAAAGCAGGCCAATACAGTCATGGACCATGACTCCCTCAAAACTAACAATATCGTCGCTTACATTCCCCAATTTAACCTTACACGCTAAGGCGTAATCAAGGGCATTCCCCTAAATATCTCAATTGAAGAACTCAAGGAAGAAATCATTTCTCCAGTGCCCATCAAAGAAATCTCCAGGTGCAATCGCTTCACCCCACAGCCAGATGGCTCAAGAATCATGTCTCAATCCCAAACAATCCTCATCAAATTTGAAGGTCAATCCATTCCCTCACATGTTAACCTCTACAATACAAGATTCGACGTCTACCATTACGCTAGTTAAGTAAAACACTGCTCCAACTGCCTACGATTCGGTCACTTGAAGAAACACTGCAGAAGCAAGCAAACTTGCAATCACTGTGGCAAAAACGACCACTCCATCTCTCCCAAAGATCCTTGCCGTAGACAAACACAATCCCCTTTATGCATCAACTGCAGAGGTCCCCACTCATCAACCAACAACTCCTGCCCTGAACTACAAAAACAAAAATTAATTCACAAATATGCTGCATACAACGGTATTTCCTACATCGAAGCCAGACAAATCCTTTCCGACTCCAACTTCAACTTCCCCATCACTGCCAGCTCCACTGACTCTAACCTCGCCTCCCCACACTCGACCCCATTCTTACCAAGCCAAGGTGAAGGTCCTACTTTCAGCAGATCTACCCCCGTACTACCTATCCCCGCCCAAATCCTTTCTACAACCCCGGTCTCACCAAATGTCACTCATCAACAACTCCTCAGCCACACCCAAGTTTCTACCCCAGACCCCTCTCAGAAAGTAATTCTCAACGATCCACAGGTTTACAACCAACAATTCCTCCCCATCCACAACCAACATCTTAAACAACATGAATCCAAAACTCAACAGCCCCCCTCTGAAAACAATCAGAACCGCCCTCCTCTCAATTTCAACCAATCCTCCAATTACATGTATGAGCCAAATTTCACAAACCTAAACGCCCTCCTCAAAAAGAAAAGTGACATCCCCCCTTCTCCCCTAACCCCCAACACCAGAAATGACCCTACTCTTCCTAATCCCCCCCTACCGACCTGAACGACCTAATGATTCAAATCAGATCCTTCTTAGAAGTCTTCCTTACAAAACTATCACACTCGTAGAGTCTTTTGGCCTCTCCAAACAATTAACTGACATTACATCTCCAACAATTTCAATATCCTCCAATCTTCGCCAACCCTCTCACCCCTCAGCCCCCCACCAGTTCGTACTAATCTAGCAAGTCCTTCCCTTCCCTCCTCTGTCGGAATTGCCTCTCTCCCATCTGTTACTTAAAATACACTAATTATAATGCACCATAATACTCCCTTAAACATTAACAAATGTCCATTTAAAATCCTCCAATGGAATGCTCGCAGCATTCGCCCAAAATTGGGGGACCTGCTCAATATCGCAAACAATTATGACATTCTCATCTCAGAGACCTGGCTCAAACCCAATCAACCCATCTTCAAAATACCAGGATTCAATTTAATCAGGGACGACATCCTTGATGAAGCAGGCGGAGGCATCGCCTTAGCTACAAAAATCTCTATCCTTTTTTCCAGAATCTCGAACCTCAAAACAATATCTCCTAATCTACACATTCTCGGAGTCCAGATACCCGCAGCCGAAGGTCAAATATCCATCTACTCTCTTTACAAAAAACCCTCAGTTCGAGTTACTTCTGGCGAATGGTCGCAACTTTTCAATTTCTCTCCTTCATCATTCGCTTCCATCATAGGAGGTGACTTCAACTGTCACTCGGAACTATGGGGCAGCGAAAAGTCAGACTTCTCAGGCTCTGAATTAACAGACGCCCTATCTAACTCAAATTTCACACTCCTAAATGACGGCTCCCCCACCAGGATCTCCCCATCAAAAGCTCCCTCTTGTGTAGACCTAACCTTAATATCCACCAATCTGGCCATGAACTCCAACTGGAAAATCCTCTCGGATCACATGGGGAGCGACCACTTTCCTATTTCCACCTCTATTAACGTCCCCCCTGAAAAATACAAACTTTTTTCCTATAAGATCAACCTGACCAAGATAGATTGGACAAAATTCGACAAGTTCTTAAACTCTTAAATCAGAAGAAATAGAGAACCTCCCGGACAATATGACTGCCACAAACATCTACGATTCAATTGTCGGTTTCATCATGGAAGCAGTAGGAGCATCCCTCCCGGAAAAAAAACGCACACCCCATCCCCAAAATGAAAAGAATAATAAAAACCGAAAAGCAAAGAAGTCCACCCCTCCAGCCCCCTGGTGGAATGAGAAATGTTCGCATGCTGTCGCCCTCCGAAGAAAAGCTACCTCACTTTTTAGAAACCGACTCACCTTAGAAACCTATAAAGCCATGCAAAAGCAAACTTCCGACACCAAAATGATTCTAAAAAAAGAAAAAGCAAAGGGGTGGGCCTCTTACTGTCGATCCCTTGACAGATCCACCCCAATCAATATTCTCTGGAACAAAATCAAATGGTTCAAAAACAGAAATAACTACAATCCCTCCCACATTCCCAAACAAGATGCTGAATCATCCCAAAGAATGAAAGAATTTATCGAAGACTTTTGCCCCAACCTTCCCCATAATTATATTCCTCCCCCCCCTCCTGTGATTCCCTTCGAAGCTTTTTTCTTAGAAAAAGAATTCTCTGCCCGAGAATTCAAATCAGCGCTCAATGCGACCAAAAAAACCTCCTCTCCAGGTCTTGACAAAATTCATTATAACATAATCTCGAGACTCCCTCAAGAATTTAAAAACTTCTTGCTAAAGACCTTTAACGACCTCCTCAATTTCGGTCAATTCCCAGATTGATGGAAAAAATTCCTAATCTTCCTGCTGCCCAAATCTTCCCCAAATAAATTCCGCCCTATTGCCCTCGCTTCGTGTCTCTTAAAACTTTTTGAAAAAATAATCTCGAGGTGGATTAATCTGGTGACTAGAAACTCAACACATTCTTCACAGTAAACAATTCGGCTTCAGAAAAATGCGCTCTTGCGCCGATAATCTAGCGATCCTCTCAACCGAGATTTTCACAAGCTTTGCCTCCAACCAATACACAGCCGCCGTCTTCATTGACATAAAAGGAGCTTTCGATTATGTGGACCCCTTAACCCTATACTATGACCTAGCTCATCTTGGACTGCCAAAAAAAATCGCAGACTTCATTTACTTCCTCCTAGCATACCGTCAATCTTACTTCGTAATCAACGGAGAATTAGAAGGTCCCTTTCCCATTGATAAAGGTACCGGACAAGGTTCCGTTCTCAGTCCTATCTTATTCAACCTTTATATCTCTAACTTACCATCCTTCGATGATCTCAAGGCAGAATGCGTATCATTTGCCGATGACCTAGTCATCTTCTCCCGCAGTTCCGATCTAGAAACCTACCTACTTGCAGTCGAGCAAGCCACGAACAGGGTGGCTAACTTTTTAAAAAACAAAAATCTCGAAATTTCGCCCGAAAAATCTCACCTCATAATATTCTCAAAAAACACATTATCCCCTCTGACCACTCCATCTCTATCAACAACTCCATCATTCAGGCCGAAGTATCCACAAGATTCTTAGGAATGACCCTAAACTATCGACTCTCCTTCTCACCTCACATCAACAACGTCAAAAATAAAGGTCTGAAAATTATCTCCTTCATCAAATCACTCAGGAAAACACACTATGGCGCCGACCATAGAAACCTCATTATCTTCTACAGAGGCCTTTTAAGGAGTTCCGTTGAATATGGGAGTCATATACTAAATTTCTCCAACTACTCTTACTTTGAAAAAATAATTAATCTTCAACATAGTGCCTTAAGACTCGCCCTTGGACTTCGAACCTCCACCCCCAAAAATGTCATTCTCGCAGAATCAACCGAACCCCCCCTTAAATTCCGTATTTCCCAACTCTCAGATAGATATATCATGAAATCCCTATCTCTCTCCAATCACCCGTTACTTGACAAATAAACCACCCTCCAAACAATAATAAACAGGAAGACATCCAATCTTCACAATATTAAATCGGGATTCCCAATCCTAAACTCCTTTGACAGACTCCTACACCATAAATCTAAAATACATCGACACCCTCTCCCCTCCCCTTATCAATTCCCTTTCAGCCTCATCAATTCCTCCCCTTCCATCAACACATCTTTGGGAGCGCTCATCAAAAAAAGCAAGAATAAAGATTCAACCCTTCAAATGGAATTAACTAAGCTAGATCAAGACTCCTATACCCAAATATACACCGATGGATCCAAAATCCAAGAAGGAGCCTATGTCGGTTATGCAGTCTCCATCCCCTCTCTCCAAATCTCAATTCAACATAAAATCTCTTCCTATGCCTCCATTTTTACCGCCGAAGCTCTAGCTATATTAACCGCACTCCAAACAATTCAATTAATGGATCTTAAAAAATCTATAATTCTCACCGACTTCCTGAGTGTTCTAAAAGCAATGGAAAACTTTTCCCCACTAGAAACTTCCTCTCACATAATTTATCAAATCATAGAACTTAATGAATTGCTCACATTGAATAACTTAGAAACTTCATTTGTATGGATTCCCGCACACGTTGGCATCCAGGGAAATGAAGTTGTAGACTCTAGCAAAGGAAGCCGTCTCGAGTGGCGACATTCGACCCACCTCCATTCCGTTCACCGATTTTAAAGCTTCCATCACAGCTCAAATGAAATCCAAGACAGTTAATTTACTCAGAAAACAAGTAAAATTTAAAGGTAAAAAATATTTCCAAGAATTTTACAAAGGCTGGAATCCTCCGTGGTTCCAAAACCTCAACATCGACAGACCCCAAATAACTACCATCAACAGGATGAAGTCAAATCATTACAATCTTGCTGAAAGTCTAAAGAGAAAAAACATCGTCGCCTCCAATCTATGCGAATGTGGCAAAGTCGAATCCCTATCCCACGTACTTTGGGCTTGCCCCAATTACTTCCAAGAACGTTCGACCCTACTCAAATCCCTGAAGAAATTAGACATCAACTCCTACAACATCAACAAATTAATCGCATCACCCACCCCCAAAATAGCCTACTTAATCCACAACTTCCTCAAAAAAATCAACAAACCCATTTAAACATCATCACCGCACCGCCAAACTCGGTGGATCAAGAGATTATCTACATCACCCACCCCACACAAAACTACGAAATGGCCCGCTAGAGGGATAACGGCCGCAAGACTTGATATAGTCAGTGCCATAAAAATAGAAGAAGAAGAAGTATCCTATGTGGATTGTATTTCTTGGAGAGATGAATTGATTTCCTTATAGGAATAGTCGAACAAAATGTTTACAAAGAATTCTTTTTGAAAACATCTGTTTTTGTTTTTTTTTGTTTTTAACAATATTAGGGATACACTGGGTGGCATGAACTCTTCTGACTTCTTGTTTCAATATTTATAACCAAGGAACAAATTTATCGATTGAGCTCAGTCTAAGCTTATTATAAAGGGGCTGACTGTACTTTTAATTTAAAAAAAAATCTATTTCATCAACACTTCAATAAGACATCATCATTTTGAAAAAGGTTCAAAGTGTTCATTTAATCCCACCGTCTCCTACTAATTTTTCCTAAATAATCACAAAATGGTTCGCATTTCACTGTCACTTAATTTAGAGAATTTTTTTCCACAGAATGAAAACATTTTCTGTTACACTCGGAGAAAAATAAATATTTTCTTTTCGAATTTAACTACTCACGGATATTTAATACTTGATCACACAATATTTTTGACACATCTTCGCATATGAATATAGATATAGCGGGATGAAATTCGAATTTTCGACGAGAGAAAACAAAGTAGAACAGCGAGTTGATTTTCCGTTTCATTCTAATAGGTGATTTAACGTAAAGAACATTTCCCGTCGTTCTCCATAACAACATCACAACCCACATTCAAATGCACAATGTGAATATCAATCCTTTGCTCTGTGCGTACCTTTTTTACTGTTAATCCAAAAAATACCATAGTTACACCGTTGAAAAGCTCATAGGCGATTTATATAATGTAACTAACGACACTTTTCCGATTCGTCGTCCCATTTTCATTATACCGAATGTAAATCATTTAGAGGTAGTGCGGGGGAAGTTTTCTCGTGTATAGATACGCGGTGCGCTCGGCCTGATATTTTGCTCAGTTGGTCAAAATTTTTCTTGGCCGATACGCTACCACGTATTTCGATTATTTCAATTTTGATGATTGTAAGTGGTAAAGTAATATATAACAGTTTTCAACTGAGCGATTTCATGAAAATATTCACGGCATTCACAAATTATTTATAGGTTATGTGTGTCAAAATGGATAAAATGCCCACTAAAAAATAGAAAAATCGTCAGTCGAGTCGGGTGAAACAAATGTATCGAAAAAATTCAATTTCAGTTCTTATGCTCCTATTAATGTTCAAAAGGCACCGAGCGTACGGACCTGCTACCGCCATTGCCACTACCGCCGCCTCACGCAGGTCGTAGGAGTGGGGACGCCTCGTCCGTGGCAATGGGTTAATGAAGAATCTTACGGTTTATGAAGCATTTTGCAATATGCAGCATATGTCATCTATCCATCTAGTGACAAAACTTAAACCTAGATAGCCCCATCTGTTTACCCCTAGCAACGCGGTAGTTCGAAGGCAATTAATTCCCCTTATTTTTTAGGCCTTTTCTGCCTCTAAACGGAGTTGATGATGAAGGGAGAATTGTAGTTCTCCTCCGAGTGTGCATCCACGACCCTGCCAAGCATTCCATAGCAAATTTCTTAAAGGTAAAACAAAATTGAAATATTCTTGAAAAATTAATGAGGCAGTTCAAATGCATTCCTTTTCCGCTCTTATTTTGTGAATGTCGTGATAGTTTCTAATGTTTCTAATGTTAATAATGATAAATATATGAACGGATTATTTTTTGCAAAATATTATGAATAGAGCTTATGTTTCCGATTCTTGCACAATTGTAACTTGTTGACTTGAATATTTTGGCAGGAGTCGTCAACGAAATGTATTTTATGACTATCGAGACATAAAACGATTTATGGATTATGCACGAAGTTGATTAGCCATTAACGAATGATAGAGTTGAAAATAGAAATTGAATCCTTATGATTAAAAGAGCAAGGCTTTTGTCTCTTGTTTTCGATTTTCAGCTATCGAGAAAAAGTGAATCGATTTTTTGCATATGAATCGGTCTCTCTAATGATTAAAAAAAAGAGCAAGGCTTTTTTATCATTTGCTTTCGATTTTCAGCTATCGAGACGAGAAAAAAGGGAATCGATTTGTTTCTTTGATGGTTATGATAATCGATTGCGCATTTTGATTGCATACGTATTAATCGATTGTGATGTGATCACATAATTTTCCTTTTCACAAAAAAATCGAGACATCAGGTGAGAAAACAAACAGGACGCAGTGAGCATGTGATCGTGAGCATGTCACTGAGTGATGTTTCAATGCTTTCTTCGCCATCAATAAATTGATGGTATGTTTCCGAATGGTTTCAGCATAATAAATTTCTTTCTCTCGGATATTTCTCCCCATTTTTGCTACTTGCGTCTTTCTCGCCCCCCATCGAAACTCTTTCCAACCTCCTGTATTGCATTTGCTAAAGGTTGGAGGATACCCTAAGTTAGGGGAAAACCTGACCAGATAAAGTCGTCCCTTCCGTTACTCATTATTGCGAATATTTTTTCCAACGTCAAACTGGTATGCATACACGCATGAAAAAATTCAATAGAAAACCTAGCGAATTCGCTAGAAAATTCTATAGGAATTTTATGGGATTTCTATAGGATTTCTATTGGAATTCTATTGAAAAATTCTATTTGTTTTTTGCGCTGATTCTATTGGATATTCAATAACAAAAAGTTAATAGATTTCAAATTTCTATTTAAATTTTTCTGTCAGATTTTTTCCATCAGAATTATTGGGCACAAATTTTGTAAGTTTTTTCCACTGGATTTTGTTTTGTTTTGCATTGCAGAATCCGAGTGGAAAAAACTTAGAAAATTGATGCCCAAGCATTCTTATAGAAAAAATCTCAAAAGAAAAATTCAAACAGAAATTCGAAATCTATTGACTTTCTTTATTCAGTATCCAATAGCATCAGCGCAAAAAACAAATAGAATTGTTCAATAGAATTCCAATAGAAATTCTATAGAAACCCCATAGTATTCCTATAGAATTCTAATAAAATTTTCTAGCGAATTCGCAGGTTTTCTATTGGATTTTTTCATTCGTGAGAAAGCATTGGAACATCACTCAGTGACATGTTCACCATTATATGCTCACTGACATATTATATGCTCGCTGCCCCCTGTTTGTTTTGATGATTTGAAAGTGTAACATTCATTTGGAATAAAAGAACGTGAGTGGGATTTACGCTTGTTTAATCGAAAATGATTGGATATACGTTGCTCTGTTCAAAAAAAAATTGAAAATAATTATTTCGATGAGATTTTTAATACCGAGCACAAATAGCGCATTTTTTGGAGATACATCATTTACCTCTGGCAATGGCCGTTTTTGGTAGTTATGGGACTGTTATTAAGCTGTCGATATGTTAATTCATAATTAAATAATTTTGGAACGGTTTGTGGGAGATACGTTTATTTGTTACACCTACAGGTCATAACAACGTATCTCACAAGTGCGTACATTTTCCATTTTTTTGATGATTTGAAAGTTTAACATCTATTTGGAACAAACGAACGTGAATGGGACTTACGGTTGTTTGAACGAAAATGATTGAAGATATGTTGCTCTGATAAAAAAAAAATGAAAATGATTATTTCGATGATTTTTCCAATACTGAGCATAAATAGCGCATTTTTTGGAAATACGTCACTTTACTTCTGGAAATGATGGTTTTTTGTAGTTACATGACTCTGTTACTAAGCTGTCGATATGGACAGAAAACAATAACTCTTTGATTTTCATCTCGAGTAATGAATGATTATTCAATTATTGAAAAACATGAACTCAGAAACAAAATCAATGATTTAACGGAATTTCTTATTCATGTAGTCTTGATACGAAGAGAGCTCTTCAGGGCTTTGAGCTCGAAGATTTTTGCCTTGTGCATAAAATGCACGATCCAGTCAATAGCGCCACGATTCACTTAACTTTAACCGAGGTCTAACCGTGGTTTCCTAATCCAAAAACTGGCCCTCAGCACTAAAGCGCCAATTGTTCGTGAACGCGCGCAACCGCGCGCGTTATAGATCTGAGAATATTATTATAGGAGTGTGAGAATATTATGGGAGAGAAGAAATATCGATGTGTATTTTAATGAATAAAGAGGAGAAAATTGTGTTAAAATTAAGAATTGAAGTGTGTTAAAATTAAGAGGTTTTTATTATTAATACTGCAGTGCCATTTCGTTTTCTTCCTGGTGGATTATTATTAATAACTGCAGTGAATAACTGCAGTGACATTTCGTTGTCTTCCTGGTGGAAATGATGTAAGTAGATTTCTTTCAATATAAATCCTTCGACGTAATAAAAAAGTATAGTAAGAAAAGAAATAATCTTAAAGTTATCGAGTTTTGTACGTGTTTACATACATTCGTTAGCTTCTTTTTCAGTTGGAAAAAAAAGTCGATAGTCGTGAACTACGTAAAGAGAAGAGAAAAGAAAGGGGAAACAATAACTCGTGAATCGTAGAGTAGAATTGCTTCCTTTATTAAAAGTTCAAATATTTCTCCAATTCTCCAGCATCAAAACGAGATTTGATTCATTTATATCGTATCACTTGGTTAGACGATATATTTGACAATTAAACATGATTTGCTTGATTTCATTTTCTACAGCTTTTTTTTTCCTATGAGAAAGAGAAGGACAGAGATGAAAATTAGCTGCAATTGATGTTGTTAAAGATCAATTGTTCTTAAATATTGGAAAAATATTTTTCCATTGAATAAAACATATTCTCATGTGATTTTTATTCTTCTCCTTTTTTCAGACCTGGTTTGAAGCAAATACGTGACGGAGGTTTCGAGTTTATCTTGTTATCAACACACCGGAGAGTTTTCCTTTGCTGGCGGAATAATCAATTTGTATCGATGAATGTGGTGATTTATTGAAGAAATTGATGATATTGATGGGATAATTATGATGATGATGTTGATGTTGATGATGTTGATGATAATAATAATGATGATGGTGATGATTTGTCGATGAGGAAGATAACTTTGATTTTTTTATTTTATGAATTGTTTATGATTTGATGATATACTAATTGATAAAATGAATGATAAATTGGAAATGATGGAAATATTGTGATGTATGCCCATGAAAGTTTTATATGAGTGAGATCAAGTTACAGAGATTTTAATTGGTTTTGAATGTACGAGAATTTGAATTGAATTTGAATTTGTACGAGACAAATCTACTGAATCGAGACAAATCTACTCAATCGAGTTACTTGAGAGTGCAGCTGACTTCCGATGATAGCATGAAATTTCCAGATTTGAAAATTTGAATGCATCATATGACCTTTCATATGATAGTCATGTCATCCTCTTCTTGCGGTTCGGATTTTTTTTTCTGAATTTTAATTCTTTTTAAATTTTTCTATTTTATGGTAAACGAAAATAGCTTCTTAATGTTTTTCCATGGTATTTGTAATCAGACCGATTCTCAGCGCTAAAGCGCTGATTGTTCGTAAACGCGCGCAACCGCGCGCGTTATGGACCTAGTATTTCTTAAGGCCCGGTTAGACGGATTTTTGTCCGACATGTCCCTAGAAAATTCCCCAGAAAATTGTCGAAAAAAAGCATTTTAGATGCAATGTTATTATTACTGTATCGGTTGACCAAAAAATCTGATTTTTGTTTAAAAAATCTGATAATTTATTCCGCTTGAGTGGTAATTAGTTCTGGAGGGGGGAAAATGAGTTCATATGATTTTAATATTATTTAGAAAATAACCCAAAAAAAAACACCTCCATCCCCCCCTAGCCAAGTCACACTAGCGTGACACCCTGTCAATATGGCGAAGGTAATTATCAAAAATAAAAACACAAATTCCAATTTTCACAGACACTGCACACTCCCGAGACCCAATTACCAGTCCGTGAACTATTTTTTACTATTTTCCGCGAGTTATTCCGAAGCAATTAGACGCCGCTAATTCCCATAAGACTTGTAAAAAAATTAGGCGATCAGCTGTTGCCATACTGTTTTCCTCAGTTACACGGGAATGTGCCAGATGACGCCTCCGAAAACCCCCGAATGTTGAAACACCGATCCAAAGAGGATTGACTAAAGTAGAGGCTCAGATCTCGGGGTTGGACTGACCCCAAGCCAAAAGTAGTTCGACCCCAATGGAGGGATGCCGCCACGGTCGAATCTGACGGCTGGGCGAACTGCCTGTGCGGGTAACTCGGCAGCAGTGTTGCCAGATATACCATGATCATGGTATTTGTACCATGATTTGAGTCATTTTACCATGTACCATGAGAGGGTGTCATGGTATGCAAAATATACCATGATTTCGAAGAAAGATATTTTTTTTTCATTTTTTCGTCTGATTGTCCCGAAAACTTCTCAGCTTTGAGTGTTTATCTAGTAGCGCACGACTCACTCATCTCGTTCATTCCTCAAGACGTTTTTGAATGCCGATAATTCCCGCCTTGATCGAAACAAGCACAGACTATGTCCAATACAACGGATACTGAACCCTGATTTAAAGGAGATCGATAAAGTAGGCCAGCATATGCGACCATCATTTGTTATGGTAGATCTCTGTGATTATAAATTTTTACCAATGACATACGTTGAACGAAACAGCAAGCCAATTGGAATGCACGTCTTATACGAACGACATTCACTACTTTTCCCGAGCAAGTTGTTGAATCCACTCGGTCATTGTCAACTTTATTCATCCTGACTTACCTGAAAAAGAATCCTTATTATCTCCCTGAATGCTTTTAAATATTATCTGGAACTGACAATCGTTGAAATTCATACTTTGGTACGTATTTTTATGGAGTAGGAAGATCAGGAATTGGTTTAGCACATTCTGCTGAGTTTATTGTTCCGTTTGATAGGGATCAACATGCATGAGTCAGAGGACAAAGAAGAAGGAAATGACACTCCACCCACAAAAAAAATTAAAAAAACGAAAAAGTCCACCCAAAAATTTCGAGATGAATGGCTGAGAGATACTCGATTCAAACATTGGTTGCAGAAGGTCCCCGATGATCCATTCAAAGCCAATTGCAGACTCTGTGGTCAAATCATGAGAGCTGACATTTCGGTCGTAATTGCACATAATCTGACGAATAAGCATAAACTGAAGGAGAAGCCATTGTCAGACAGATCAAAGATCACAGATTTTATGAAATCCAATACAAATCCTCAAGGACTATCAAATTTAGATGTGTCGACGCGAAATGCTGAGATTAAATTGATTGGATGTTTGGCAGAGCACAATATCTCAATGAATTCCCTAGATCATTTGATAGACACATTGAAAAGTATGTTTCCTGACTCAAAAATTGCCCAAAATATGAATCTTAAGAGAACTAAAGGGACAGCTATTGCAAAGAATGTGATCGGTGAGAGTGAAAAAGTGGAATTGGCCAAGAACTTGAAAAACACGAAATTCAGTATTTTGACGGACGAATCTACCGATATTTCGAGTACGAAAACTAGCTGTATTGTGGTGAGATACTACGATGAGGAATAAGGGCGCATTGTCTCAAAATTCTGGGACTTGGTGCAAGTATTCGATGAGACAGGATCGACAGTCAGCGCAACAGGCCAACACTTGTACGAATCTCTTATCAAGAGCTTCGACGACCACGGAATTCCTCACGAGAACATCGTAGGATTTGGATCAGATGGCTGCAACGTCATGATGGGGCAGCATAACTCGGTATCTAGTCGATTCAGAGACAGTTGTCCTGGAATAGTAATTCTGAAATGTCTCTGTCACACTTTCCACATCATTGCTAGTGAAGCCTGCGGATGTCTTCCACGTGGGATTGAAGATTTAGCTCGACTCATCTACAATTTCTTCAGTGCCAGTGCCAAGAGAATATCTGCTTTTGCACAATTTCAACATTTCGCATCGACACCCATTCATGTAATACTCCATCCATCTCAGACTCGGTGGCTTTCGTTAACCCTCGTTGTTGAAAGACTCTTAGAGCAATGGCCAGCCTTGCAATTATTTTTCACCGAAAAAAGGTTTGTGGAAAAATTGGTTTCTGCTGAAATCATTCATGATCACCTGCATAACCCTTTCAATAAGCTGTACTTGCTATTCCTGAAATGGGTACTTCCTAAATTCTCTCGAGTTAATCAATACTTTCAAAGTAGCACAGTAGTACTTACTGAAGTCCATAGAGTTATTGTGGAATTGTACCGGGAAATCCTGAGTTCGTACATGAAGAGAGATGATGTCTTCCAGACTGATCTGTCTAAGATCAATCCCAGTGACAGCTCGAAGTTCCTTTTGACAAATCAAATGTACATGGGAGTTGATGTAATGAAGGAATTGCAGAACCCCGCGATTCTTGCCAGACAGGACATGGTGGATTATTTCTTCGATAGAGTTCAAGAGTTCTTCACCACGGCATGTCTCCAAATTAAGAAACGCTACGATTTCAAGGATAACTTTTTGGGAGAAATTCACATATTTAAGCCAAAGACTGCCTTATCACATTCTACTCGAGAGGCAACACCGTCACTAGTCCCGCTCCTCTCTCGTCTCTCCCGCATGTCCGCTGGCTGTGATCTTCAATCCATTGATGATGAATGGCGAAAATTACCTTCATATAAATTCGACCAAGACAACAGCGAGAAGGAGATTGATGTCTTCTGGAGTCACCTCTTGACTCTCAGAAACGACGTAGGAGAGTATCTCTTTCACAACCTGGCTCGGGTAGCTCTCAACATTTTATCTCTCCCGCATGCCAATGCCGATTGTGAAAGAGCCTTCTCGAAGATAAATCTGATCAAAACGAAATCGAGGAACAGATTAATCGTGCCTACCATTCGTGGGTTGGTACTCACAAGCCAAAGAGTGAAAAATTCTGGAGGATGCCCTAACTTCACTCCTTCGCTGGACATGCAGTCTAGGATGGGCAGTTCTTCATTGTACGGAGAGAAGAAGACTGCACCAAAACCAAAAGGATCTCATACAAAACGTGAAGATGAAGATGGAGATGCAGATGAATCCGACTCTGATATCATTTTTTCAGAAATGTAATGAATAATGAGTTGTTTCTGCGATTATCTGTGCAATTTGTGGAGATGTTGAATATTATATCGAGAGTTTATCTTCTTTCAGCTAAAAACATTTAATAATAAATAACGAGGATATTTTTATTTGGTTTTTTCAAATTTTATACACTCACAGGGAAATCTGTGTGACCGACCTCCGATACCATGATTTCCTCACAAATACCATGATTCCGTCTCCCCTCTGCCATTATTTCACTTGCCCAGTCTGGCAACACTGCTCGACAGTAGCAGACCCGCTGTCACAGGGATGGTTTCGGAGGGGAACTTATATCCTCCTCGTCCTCAGCATGTTCTTAATGTTTTTCAGGTGATTAA
>NW_021681085.1:0-21765 GCF_001412515.2 Diachasma alloeum
ATTTTATGTATATCAAAACACACGAATATAACAATGATTCACCGAGCGTGAATCGGTTGTTGTGTGCATAATCTTACGATTTGTTGATTTTTGGTATTGGCGCGTTGCAGTGGGATTGGCTGGTAGGCGATCCAGTCATTTGGCGCGTTCACCGAGGAACTCCTTAACGGTTTCAAAGGTGGAAAACTCGTTGACGTTGTTCATATTTAGCTCCCAGTACTTGCGTGTTTCGTTGTCCAGTTTAATTACCGTGAGGTATACCAAGAGGTCATCCCAGTAACAAAGATGACAAGTCACAGGACATGTCCCATGTCACAAGTAACAAAGATGTCACAAGTCACATCCCACTAGTAAAAATTTGTTAGGAGTAAAAATTATTGAAGATAAGAAATTGTTAAGGGTCAAAAATTGTCAAGGGTCGAAAACTGTCAAGGGTCAGAATCAAGTCAGAAGGAACGAGCCATGAATACGTACGCATGGAGTTAAATCGAAATACTTTAAAACGTTATAAAGAAAAATGGAACTATAAAATTTTTTACTTTTTGCGTATGTTATAGAGGAAGACTCAAAGAATGAAAATCCATAAAAAAGTGACCCCTTCCCGAACCCACATGTGACTAACGGCATTTGCCGAAATTTTCCTGACCCTTGTGACCTTCCAGACACTAGCAAGTTTCATGTGGCGATTTCCGAAATATTTCTGACTCTTCAGACCTTTCAATCCCTAGCAAGTTTCATGTGGCGATTTCTGAAATTTTCCCCACTTCAAATTTTTTCCCCACTTCACATCATTCCCACTTCAAATTTTTCCCCATTTCAAATTTAATCCACTTCAAATTTTTCCCCATTTCAAATTTTCTTTTGGGAATAAAAGTGGAAATGATTTGAAATGGAAAAAATTGAAGTGGAGGAAATTTGAAGTGGGAATAATTTGAAGTTTCATGAAATTCATAAAAAATCCCCATTCATAAAAAAATCCCCTTTCGAGATTATGTGATGCAACAGGCGCCAAAATGACCTTAAGAAATAGCAGATTATATGATATGAATTTCATTCAAATTAAAAATGCGGTTTTTCAAAATTAATAATTAATTTTTCGTCAGCCATATACTATTTCCCCCCGCGGGGGCAAAGTACGCATTTTTCTCTCGCTTCGCGGGAGGGTAATCTGAGTGTGTTCCTACGCCGTGGCAAAGAATACGGTTTCTTCTCCTAAGTCCTCCGGAAAATCACTCTATTTTGCAGATCAGGCAGATTATTTATTGACTCTGGAATATGATACGGATGGGAAGCTCATACCCAGGAAAGGGAGACCTAGGCGAAAAACTGCCACCAAGCTTGATGACAAAATAGCAGGGCTTGTGCGCCAAAAGAATGACAGAAAAGGCAAAAATAAAAGAGATATTGAGGTTGATCCTATTGGTAAAGAAGCCGAAGATGATGAAGAAGAAAATGAGGATGAAAGTAGCGCCGACGATGGTGAAGAACCTATAATTTGTACGATGGATCAGTAAATCAAAGTCAAGCTCTGGAAGTCAGAAAGGTAGGAACACTGAGAGGAAAACTGACATACACGGAGAAAAAATACGTATAAAAACTTCTTGATTTCTTCGAAATTTCTAGAAACTCTTTAAATTTTCGAGAAATTTCTTGAAACTTGTTGAACATCTTCGAAGTTTATAGAAAGTCCTTGAATTCCCTTAAAATTTCTAGAAACTCCTTGAGTTCCCACGAAATTTCTTGAAACTCGTTAAATTCCCTCGAATTTTCTAGAAACTCCTCAAATCTTCTCGAAATTCCTCGAAACTCGTTGAACTTCCTCGAAGTTTATAGAATATCCTTGAATTCCCTTGAAATTTCAAGAAACTACCTGATTTTCTCAAAATTTCTAGAAACTTCTTGAATTGCCTTCAATTTTGTAAAAACTCCTTAAATTTTTTAAAATTTTCTAGAAACCCTTCGAATTTCCTCGCAATTTCTAGAAACTTCTTGATTTCCTCGAAGTTCATAGAAAATCGTTGAATTCCCTCGAATTCCCTAGAAATTCCTAAAAACTCTTTGAATTCTATCGAAATTTCTAGAAACTCCCTAAGTTCCCTTGAATTTTCTAGAAAAACCTAGAACTGTCTAGAAAAATCGAGAATGTTCTAGAATTTCGATTAGTTCTTCTACATGCCGACAGATGGCGTTAGTGAATAAGAACCTTTTCACAAAATGACCCTCAAAACTAAAACATAGACCTATCTACGTCGAAAAAATCAGAAGAATTATTGTGGTAGCACGGTCAAAGTGAATCCATTTTATTGATCATTGTAATACCAAATCAACAGTATCGTATCCTGTAGGAGGAAGCAGAAATGAAAAGGCCGGAAAAAGAAACAAGGAATTATACTCAACATGTGATTCGATTAACTCAATTGATATTTCGGATCAAGAAGAGTCCATAGTTCAGCAGAAGAACAAACAGAAGACGAAGGAGACAGAGAAAGACAAAGGGGAAGATATGAGAAAGGGGGAATCATCAAACAGTGAGAAAGAGAAACAGAAGGCGAGGGAGGAAGAAAAAGAAGAAGAAAGAGAACAGAAAATATCAAGGAAAGAAAGAATTCAAAGCGTCCTAAAACGAGCGCGTGAGAGCAGCAAAAAACACAGTAGGAATAAACATATCTATGTTTTCAAATTTGTGTCATGGGTGTGGTTAACCCTCTAATGCTCTTCAGCCCCGAGGTTCGGCAGAAGGAACCGTGTGCTTTGACGGAGAAGCGGCAAAATGAAGAAAATTTTAGATGCATTAGAATGTCAATCGCCTAATGCATCTGAAGTTTCAAGAATTTTCAACATTTCGGCGTTTTTTGTTTGAGAATGCGGTTCTTCTCCACGCCTCAAGTGGCGTTTCAGGGCTCTTGAGCATTAGAGGGTTAAGGAACTTATACGTTTCTATTCGGAGTAATTACACCTCGATTAAGCACGGATATATTGTTTCAGCTGTCAATCGAAAGAACACAAAAAAACAAAAATTGAGCCAACTAAACTATGATGTACTCCCTCCAGCACGTGTCCGTGGAGATGATGTATGTCAGAATCAAACAAGTTTTGTTCTTTTCCTACATTCTCCTTTGGTATATATTTCTTACAGATGGAGATTTTCTCTGACACTGGCATTTTTGTTGATACAAAGGAACTATCAGAAATGATAGACAAATATATGTATGATAGGGGAAGATGGGTTAGCGATCTGATGCGATTGACAATGGGTGAGAATTTGAAAGGGAAAACAGGTCATGGTAATGGTGGAAAAGACAAAATCCCAGAAGAGATCTATGCCGCTGTATTCCGTGAGTTGAAAGTGTGTATTTCTATCGACATTGTAATCGGCTCGTGGATTGTCGCCTTCGGCTCAGCCTGTAACCTTCACATTCGTCAACAACCACTTTTTTCACTTCTATCGTAATATACTATTCAGGCAGACATGATGGAAAATTAGATATCACAATTGTAAATTTTTCGACTTGATCCAAGACGATACTTCGACTGAATTCAAAACGATTCTCCGAGTCCATTCCGTTGGCGTGAATCAATTCGTCCGTTAGGCTTGGATCAACACAATGTTGACTTCAATCAATCCGTTTGCTCCGCTTGAATCGATCCATTTGTTCGGCTTCGATCAGCCCGTTTAATTCAAGGGGAATGAACGGATTCGAAGTTTCGTCTTGAATCAATTCAAAGAGTTGAATCAAGTAAAAGGATGGATTTGAGATGAGTTGAAAAATCGACTTGAATCAAGTCGAAATTGACCTCAAGCGAATTGAGTCTTTGACTTAATTAAGATCGAAATCGACCTGAATGAAGTCTAACGACGGGATTGATTCAAATGAACATTGTATTGATGCAAGTTTAATAATTGAATTGATCCGAACCAAATAAACGGACCCAAAGAAACGACTCTAATCAAGTCAAAAGTTTGAGTTGAAGAATGATCGGGGTTCAAGTTAAAGAATTAAATTAAAGGAAGTTGCAGAATTCGTTTCGAACCAGGTTGAAAAATCATCTTCAATCAAGTTGGAGGATCGTTTAGAATCAAGTCGGGCCCGGCCTGAATCTAGTCGGTGTCCCAGAGTGCGTTTCTCTGAGTGAGATTTGATCCACGCTATCGATCCGGTCGATTTGTTTTGTTTATGGAATGAAAAATCAAGAATTCAATAGAACAGAAATGAATAAATCTATGTAGTAGATCTTCTAACGCTGAAAGTGAGAATTTCTAAATATTCCAGCCCATTGCGTTACTCTAGTACTTATGCAAATCGCTATGACCTGGCCATAGCCACGCGTGGCCATGGAGTGGCCATGAAGAGGCCATGGCGATTTGGAATCATCGCCAGCTTCCACAGCCATCTTCCATGACCATTTTTCATGGCCATCTTGGGAGTTCTGTGGTTCTCTGGCAGGGAAAAAATGTATAAAGGGTCAAGTGGGGTTGAGTGAAGACTTCACACGGGTCAAACCGGGCAGTGGAATAGGGTCATCGCAAGGATCTAATGAGAGAGACCAATCGAGTTGTCACAAGCGCCAAGCGAGTAATCGCGAGGGGAAAATGAAAGAGATCAATCGAGTGATGGCGAGGGCAAAGCGAGACAGATCAATCCAGTAATCGCAAGGGCCAAATGAGAGAAATTAATCGAGTAATAGCGAGGGCTGAATAGGAGATATATAAGTAGTCATCGCAAGTGTCAAATGGAAGAGATCAATCGAGTAACCACAAGGGCCAAATGATAGATATAGAAGGATGCGATTACTCAATTGATTTCTCCCACTTGGCCCTTGCGATTACTCGATTGGACTCTCACATTATACTCTTGCGATAACTACGTGTATACATCCCATTCGACCCTTGCTTGATTGATCTCTCTTATTTAGCCCTTGCGATTACTCGAGTGACGTTTTCCACGAGACCGTTGTGATAACGACGTGTATATCTGCCATTTGGCCCTTACGATAACTAGGTGTGTATCTATTATTTGTCCTTTATGACTACTCGATTTGTCTCTTCCATTGGATCCTTGCGATTACTCTATCAGTGTCTTTCATTAGACCCTCATTATAACTCGATTGATAGAATAGCCTCACGATTATTTCGTTTACCTCTCCTATGATCCTTGTAACCATTTTGGTCCTGCAAGAGAACCCGCAAGATTAGTGGCCATGAAAGATGGCCATGATGCCAAATCGCTATGACCTCATCATGGTCTCTGCTTTGCGATTTTCATACGTGAGACTACCGCCATAATTGGCAGCGGGGGTCTAACATGATGTCATTGGCTGACGCATTGAAAATCCCAACGCTCATCATTTAAGGAGAGATCGCGGTGAAATTCAAAAGTCTTTGTTAGAGTTAGGAACCTATTGAGCGACTTTCGATATATGATGGGACGTGTTAAAAAGTGCGAGAAATAATGATAACAATCGATTTTATGATTCTAATTCCTGATCGTTCATTCTATAAAAAAAAAAAATTGAAACACGTTCTTGGAAAAGTCTCTTTGTTTATAAAGTGGCACTTTCCGTCACTTTTTCAGACTGTAAACGAATAGTTATTTTCGTCACAGGACCGAAAAAACTTTTTCATCACGCTGTGACAAAAAGTGAACTTTTCGGCACGCTCCGCGTGCCTAAAAGTCCAATTTCCGCCACATTGTGATGAAAAATATTGTTCGTAACTCGTGAAAAAATGTTTTTTAGCTCGTGGGATTATATCACTCGCCTTCGGCTCGTGATATAAACCTCCCACTTGCCAAAAAACACTTTTTTGCACTCGTTACGAAATATACTATTCTGACGAGTGTGAGGGTTGCAGACTGAGGGGAAGCCGAGGAATGCAATCACACGAGTCAGAAAAGTTGTTTTCGGTCGAGTGACGAACGTAATTTTTCTTCACACTGTCTGTAAACGACGTTTTACAAACAGTGTGATGAAAAAATACTTTTCGTTCACGGGATTTACATTTCGTTTACAACAGCTGACTTTATAGTTACAACTTTGGTTTCGCTTCTACGCCACCATTTGGAAGATGGCGCAGTCGTTACGTTTTCGACCAATCCAGTGTCGTTATTCCTGTAAATATCAGCCAAATGCATGCTATCTTTGTCTTATCCACTGGAAATTACTTGGCACTGTGGCTCATTAGTTCGTGAATTGACCGAAAAACTCCCCACGTGTATCAACCATACGGAATACATAAATGAATGATACGATTATTTTACGGGATTGATTATTAATTTTGTTTGATTTTTCCCATGAAATTGAAAGAAAAAACAAATTGACTTTTCCAAACACTAATTTCAAAAAATTGTATACGCTACACGTGTGAAAAAAGGAGAACGTTAAACTCGTGTGTTAATATGTTTAGGGAGAGTCGTAGGACACTTGCCGAAGGGTCGGCAAGTGTCCCTTAGGCTTGTTTTATCGAGTCTAGCGCGAGGCTGCGCGTGTCCTACGACTCTCCCCAAAAACATTACCCCACTCGTATTAACATTCCCCTTTTTTTACACTTGTAACGTAATGTATTATTGTGAGGAAGGCTCTATCTTAACGTTCCTTCAACACAGTCTTGAGTGAATTTGATGCTTCCATCTTTAGATACAGTCAACAGCTACATAACTCCAGCACTCCGTATGAATGATGGAGTATACAGTCGTATTGTGGCTCAATTGTGTGTCCGGGAGAAAAGGAAAAGTCGACAACGTGGTGGCTCGTCAAACCAAGCGCCAGGGGGGACTGGATCTGAAGTGGAGGAACCGATTGCGAAACCACCTGAAGTGCTGGAACAACCTGAAGTGGACTTGACCATCGATGATGATCAAGTCCATGAAGTTTTAATTCATGAACGACCAGAGGATATGGAGGTTGTTCAATCAATGAATAAAGACTTCGATTCCGATTCAAACTCAGATGTCGGCTGCCACTCGGACTCGCACTCCATCTTCGATAACGACAAAGACAACGGCAACGAAAAGGAAAAGGAAGAGAAAAAGGAACAAGAAAAGGAAAAGAAGGAGAAGGAGAGAGAGAAGGAAAAGGAAAAAGAAAAAGAAGAGGAAAATGAGAAGGAGAAGGAGAGAGAGAAGGAGAAGGAAAAGGAAAAGGACAAGAATGGAAGCAGCAGTAGGAGTGACGAGGACGAAGACAACAAGAAAGGCAAGAAGAGAGAGAATAAGAAAACTGAGAAGAGAGAGGAGGAGAAGGAGAAGAGGGAGAAAGAGGAAAACAAGAAAAAGGACGAAAACTGCAGTAGCAGTGACGACCAAGACAGTGAGGAGCAAACGCAGGAAAAAAGGAAGAAGAAAAAGAAGAAGCATACGGAGAAGAGGGGAAAGAAGGAAGAGAAAACAGAAGAAAAGGAAAGAGAGAAGAGAGAAAAGCAGCGTCGGAACAGAGACACCTACAGCGGCAACTCTAGTAACAGCGATAGTGATAACTACACTGATAGCGACAGAGCATTGACACGGAGAAGAAGGAAAAGAGGAGAAAGAAAGAGAAGGAGAAAAAAAAGGAGGAAAACCAGAACAAGAAAAGGAACGGAAACAGCAGTAGCAGTGATGACGACGATGACAGCGACAGCGACATTGACGCAGAGAAGAAGGAAAAGAAGAGAGAAAAGGAGAAGGAGAAGGAGAAGAAGATGAAGAAGGAAAAAGAGAAAGAGGAGGAAAAAAAGAACAAGAAGAAGCACGGAAACAGCAGTAGCAGTGACAACGAAGACAGCGAGGAGCGAACGAAGGAGAAAGGGAAGAAGAAAGAGAAGAAGGATACGGAGAAGAGGGAGAAGAAGAAAGAGAAGAAAAGAGAGAAGAGAGAAAAGCGACGTCGGAACAAAGATACCGACAGCGACAGTTCCAGCAACAGCTATAGTGATAGCAGCGCTGGCCGCGACAGCGACATCGACAAAGAGAAGAATGAAAAGAAGAGAAAAAAAAACAAAAATAAGAAAAAGAAAAACCGAAACAAAAGCCGGAGCAGGAGCGGGCAAGATGAGAAGAGAATAGATACAAGTAGTAGACGTAAAAGGGAAGAGAGGAACAGCAGAAGCGAAAGCGCGAAGAAAGGAAAGAGAAAGAGAAGCAGAAGCACAAACAAAAGCAGGGGTAGATATGAAAGGAGAAGGAGCGAACGCGATAGATATGAAAAAAGAAGAAAATGAGGTTGGTGTTTGGCACACAGATTTTTTCATCACACTGTCAGTAAAACGTTGTTTTACGAACACTTCGTGTCCGTCAAACGCCGTTTACAGACAGTGTGACGAAAAATGATCTTCGTCACAAGACCGAAAAAACTTTTATAACGAGTGTGAGGATTGCAGACTGAGGCGAAGGCGAGGCATGCCACCCTCACACTCGTCAGAAAAGTTTTTTCGGTCCTGTGACCAAATAGTTAGGAATGTTGAAGTAAGAAATGTTGGAGTGGGAAAAAATTTGAAGTGAGAAAAAAATTTGAAGTGGGAAAAGTTTGAAGTGAGAAAAGCTTGAAGTTGGAAAAGTTTGAAGTGGGGAAAATTTGAAGTGGGGAAACTTCGCAGCGAGAAATTTGAAGTGGGAAAAGTTTGAAGTGAGAAAAGCTTGAAGTTGGAAAAGTTTGAAGTGGGGAAAATTTGAAGTGGGGAAACTTCGCAGCGAGAAATTTGAAGTGGGAAAACTTCGCAGTGGGAAAAATTTGAAGTGGAGAAACTTCGAATTGGGGAAAATTTGAAGTGGGGCAACTTCGAAGTGGGGGAGCTTGGAACTGGGGAAAAATTTGAAGTGGGAAAAAATTTGAAATGGGAAAACTTTGAAGTGGGGAAAAATTTGAAGTGGGGAGAAAATTTGAAGTGGAAAACTTTGAAGTGAGAAAACTTTGAAGTGGCAACCATTTTGAAGGGGAAATTTTGAAGTACGAAGCCGAGAAATGTAATCACACGAGTCAGAAAAGTTGTTTTCATCACACTGTCTGTAAAACGTCGTTCTACACGCACTTCGTGTCCGTCAAACGCCGTTTACAGACAGTGTGAAAAAAATTACGTTCGTCACTCGACCGAAAACAACTTCTCTGACTCGTGATATTGCAATCACCCTTTGCAGGGGTGCAACGACACGTAGTGTTTTTTCTGTATTTCAGACAACGTCATCCTCACATTCATTTCCCAAATGTGATTCTTCCTTCGGCAATATACTTCTAGGTTACACATACGTTTATCACTCGTAACATTCTCTAATTTTGAGGAAATATTATGGATTTCAGCACGAACTTACATGAGGGCAATTCCGAGAATGATCGGCTGAGATTTTTTATGGTTTTCCTCAGTCATCGAGATGCAGTTGGAAAATAGTTGGATTAATATCGGGTCCATGGCACCGCAGCGAGGGGGGAGAGAACTTCAACAATATAAGCTCCCATTTTTTGGAATGAATTTGTTATTTTTGTTTTTCAGTTTCTTGTTCATTGCGTGTTCTATGCAAAGTGTGATCATAATAAATTGCTCAAAATTTATGAACGTTTTCTTCACACAAATTGTCACGATAAATGAATAATAATTGAAGCAATTCTGAACATCAGGCAGATTACTATCAAAAGGATAGCAAGTATGTGGAAAATGAATGCTTATCATTCTTCAATATAATTTTAATATTTATGAGCATTGAATGATAGAATTTTATGGCAGCATCCGTCACTTTTGTTATTCGTTCCAAGGGTTTCAGTATTTCGTTAGAAGCAATTACCAATTCTTATAAAATTGAATATCAGATATAATATTCTTGCCTTCATGCACAAACATATTTTAAGTCCTAAAGGACCGTACGAGCTGCGATTGTAATCTCACTTTGCTCGGTTAAATTGCGGTTTTTGGTCCTTGGGACATGAAATATTTTATATCACACTGCGATAATGTACTATTTTGTCACGGCTGCTTCGTTCACCTTGTGCCAAAATGTGTCTCTTCGTTTACTCATAACCGAAAAGTTTCGGGCCATCAACTTTATATTCGTAACAATCGTAACACCCGTCGTACTTGTACTGGACTGGGTCCTCAAAAGCTGGACTGGTTCATCAAAAGTTGGCCTACTGCTGTCATTATAACCCAGAGATAGAACACTTCTAAATGAGATGTCAAATTTTTTTAAATGGAGAAATGCTTAATTTCCCACATTCGATTTTCAGGGTCGGGAAACTAATAATGAGAAGGCGTCCAGCATTAGCTGTGGCTGCGAGGTTACCGAAGAGAAATTGCAGTTATGTGTTATGGCAACACCCATATGGCACATTAGTGGGGTCTGTTTCTGTTTCTTTTTACCATCCATTATGAACATAGAATTCGATTTTGACTTTTTTAAGTCTGAAAGACCATTCTTGAGTCTGGATCGTTCTTTCACTCCGAAGCGAGCCGTGCACAGCCCGTAAGCGCACGACGAGGCTTATACGAGTCGTGGACGAGTAAATGAACTATCTAGAGTAGAGAACAAACTGCATGTCCTTTTCCTTCCTCACTGTTAACCATTTACTCATTGAAACTATTTACGAAGCTTATGTCAATAGCTTTATTAGAGTTTTTTGTCACTAGGCAACTGAAAGATTTGTTATGCGGGAAATCTGTCTTTGCACTTTCCCACCTTGCCTACTGATTTTTTTGTACATTTTTCCCTAAAGGAAACATAACGTTTTCGATGTATATGTTCCGTTCCCTAAATATAGGTCAAGATAGAAGCAATATCTCCCTATTAAACTCCGATTTTGGCCACGAGTATATCTGAAAGGATACAGCCAGAGTCGTGGGTTTTTTACTTTAATAGTTTACCGAGCCGTTATATCTGCTTGTTACATGATCCATTTCGATCAGGCCAGAAAAGGCACGTTCCAAATGCTGTGCCCAAACAACAGGAGTCGCAAAATGAGATGTTTTGTGGTCCAGGCCTCAACTCTATAAGGACGAGAAAGTGCACCATGGATAAACCCTAAACTGAATGAGACTTATATAGTGCTCGATGAGTCTGGCGAAAAACTCAATAGGCTTATAAAATTATTCTAGGCTAGGACCAAAAGTTATGAGACCACAAATTGCATGTTTCGGGCCTGGCGCTTGGAAAGATATTAAGAGCTTCAAGTACCGGCCCCAAAGCCAGTGAGGCTTAAAATGGAGCGTTCCAAGCATCAGGCGCAAAATACATAAGGCCCAAAAATAATTACAAGAATCAAAGTATAATAGTACATTAGAGTACAAGGGCACAAATTTCGTTTTCAACGAATGTGTGCACAGATCTCGCCTTCGGCTCGGCCTGTAAACTACACATTCGTTGAAAACGAAATTTGTGCCCTTGTACTCTAATGTACTATTGTGTTACTAGTGCGTAAAGAAGCACTTTTTCACACGCACGCATAACACATGCTGTTTTCTGTGATACCTGCCGAGTGCACTGTTCGGCACGGTAGTGGGAGCAAAGCGGTTGTTTTTGTGCACGGTGTGCGTAAAGCTCATGAGCGTGCGTAAAGTGAATTTCGAGTGCGGAAAATAACCGCTTTACGCACACTAAACCGTTTCGAAAAGTGCACTTTTTAGGCAGGTATCGCAAAAAGGTATAAAGGAATGAAGGTCACAATAAGAGGGAAAATAAGGGTCAGAAAGTGGGAACAAACAATTCCATTCGAAAATAGTAATCCAGGCCATCTCTGGGAGACATTTCCCATGAAAATTTTCATCTCCCGAATATTTTTCTGGGTTGCCTGTGAAAAATATTCAGGAGACAAAATTTTGTCTCCCAAAGATATCGGTGGATTGTATCTGAAAGACATTCTGGAAACAAAATTTCATCTCCCGAAGATCTTTCTTCATTTCCCATGAATTTTTTCTTGAAAAAAAAAAATCTCCTGAAGATGAATTTTCATCTTTAGAAGATCTTTTCATGTAACCAAAAAGATCTCCCAAAAACTTTCGGAAGATTTACCCAGAAGATCTTCCGAAAAATCTTGAGAAGACGGTTTTTTTTCTACCCGGGTGGGGACCCCCCTTAAATGGGGACCCCCCTCACATGGGGACCCCATTATACGAAGACCCCCTTATATGGGAACCCCTCCTATATGGAAACCCCCGCTATATGGGGACGCCCTGTTTTTCAAAATCTTCAAGCAGGACAAAATTTGGAAGTGGGACAATTACAACGACGAAAACAATTTATCGAACGATCTGCTAAAAACAAAAAGGCTCACCTTCGGAGGATCCAACAATTTTTCATCTGCAAAATTCGCTACCGAAAAATTTGTCTTGCGAAGATTTTCCACTATTGTCTCTGGAAGATCATCTAGAACAGAAGTCGTCTTTCGAAGATCTTTGAAAATATTCTCTGGAAGATTTTCGAGAAAAAGATGTCGTCTCCCGAAGATATTTCAACATTATCTCTGCAAGATCATCTAGAATAGAAGTCGTCTTTCGAAGATCTTCGGAAGCATTCTCTGCAGATATTTTAACATTGTCTCTGCAAGATTCTATCTCCCGCAGAATCTTTTAGCGACGCCAAAAAGATCTTCGAGATAATCTTTTAAAGAATTTCCCAGAGAATCTTTTGGAAGCTCTTCCAAAGTCAGAAAAATTTCTACCCGGGTAAAAAAAATTCCGTCTTTGGAAGATCTTCGGAAAATCTTTTGGAAGATATTTCGAAAGATTATTTGCAAGATCTTTTCTGTGTCGCAGAAAGATTATTCGGAAGCTGAAAATTTGTCTTCGGAAAATCTTTCAAATATAATGCGAAAGATCTTTGGAAGATAAAAATTTGTCTTCGAAAGATCTTCCAAAAATAATATAAAAAGATCTTTGAAAGATCATTAAAGATGTTTTTTACAGCTCTAACATTTGGGTCTTATTCGGGATCTGACCGCATTTTGGCGTAATTTTCGGCCTGATCATTTTTTGTCATATTTTGCTGTTGAAAATTTTTGACCTGACCATTTTGGGGCTAACCATATTAGTTCCAACTATTATGGACTCAACCATTTTGGGCCTGACTATTTTTGTATAATTTAGGCCCAACCATTTTGGACCTAATCATTTTAGGCCTTATTTAGGCCTGAAATTTTTTATTTTTTTTGTCTGACCATCAGCTTTCTGACCCTAGCAAATTTCATCCGTGAAATGTTGACCCTCACTTTTTTTATTCTAAAAATTTTGACTTTCCAAATTTTGATTATTGTCGTAAAAAAAGTCTTGCTTAGACATACTTCAATACGCTAAAAATTACCCACTTTTGCGGTCTCTTATAAGTTTTGTAGTAAATATTTGAACCTGAGTTCGAATTTGGCTGTCTTGTAAAACTTGCTCGTCTATGTATAATTGTTGCAATACTTATTCAGAAAATCAATGTATTGGAAAATTTCAAGGTAATGCAGAAGCTCACTACATCATCACAATTCCCCCTGAGATTAGAAGGCGATTGTTCACGGCGAACATGATGATATTCGATTAAACATGGTTATATTCGACGAGACGCGTCAATATTCATTTATGTGCATTGATGTCTGATGATCCGTGTTGATATTCGATGACACGCGTTAATATATCATCGCTCGTTGATATACGATCACATCCGTTGTAAAGTCAATGATACGCGCGAACGTTCGATGATGTTTGTTGATATTCGATGACACGCGTTGCTATCCAAGCGTTAATATTCGACTACACATACTCATACTCGATAAGACGCGCTGATATCTGATGAAACGCGTTGATATCCGATGACCCGCATGGATATTCGACGAAACGGGTTGATATCTGATGACACGCATGGATATTCGATGATACGCGTTGATAATTGATGAAGCGTGTGGATATTCCATGACACGTATTGACACTGGATGACATGCGTTGATATTTTCTGATACGCGCTAATATTCGATAATGTGCCTTAATATTCGATAATATTCTCGGATGCGCTGATAATCTCCGACACACGTTAATATTTCCTGATGGACATTGATATTCGACGACACGCGTTAATATCCGATCGCGCGTTGATATTCGATGACAGGCGTTAATATATGATCGCTCGTTGATATACGATCACATCCGTTGTAAAGTCAATGATACGCGCGAACGTTCAATGATGTTTGTTGATATTCGATGACACGCGTGGCTATCCAAGCGTTAATATTTGACTACACAGACTCATACTCAATAAGACGCCCTGATATCTGATGAAACGCGTTGATATCCGATGACACGCATGGATATTCGAGGAAACGCGTTGATATCCGATGACACGCATGGATGAATATCATCGAATGATGATATACGCGTTGATAGTTGATGAAGCGTGTGCATATTCGATGACACGTATTGACACTGGATGACATGCGTTGATATTTTCCGTGACGCGTTAATATTCGATAATGTACATTGATAGTCGATAAAATTCTCGGATGCGCTGATAATCTCCGACACGCGTTAATATTTGCTGATGGACGTTAATATTCGATGACACGCGTTAATATCCGATCGCACATTGATATTCGATGACGCACGGTGATTTCCGATCACATCCGTTGTAAAGTGATACGCGTGAACATTCGATGATGTTTATTGATATTCGATAATACGCTTTGATATCCAAGCTTTAATATTCGATTACGCATACTCATATTCGATGAGACGCGCTGATATCCGATGACACGCGTTAATATCCGATGACACGCGTTGGTATCCGAGCGTTAATACTCGACTATACATGGTCATATTCGACGAGACACGTTGATATCCGATGAAACCCGTTGATATTCGATGACAGGTGTCGACATTCATGGAGATGCATTCCTATTCGATGATGTGCGCTGACATTCTCCGATACGCGTTGATATTCAATGATTTACGTTAATATTAAATAATTTACTTTGATATTCGATGGCATGCGTTGATATCTAATCGCGCGTTGGTATTCGTTGACGTACGTTTCGGTCACGTACATTGAAACTCAACCATACGCGTTGATATTCGATGATGAGCGTTCATTTTAGACCTTACAATTTTAGTCTTATTTTGAACCTGACTACTTTTTGACCTTATTTTAGGTCTGAACATTTTGAGCCTCATCTTTGCTTGGCTACTAGCTTTCTGATCCTTGAAATTTTGACCCTCACTTTTTTGATTTTTACAATTTAGACTTTTCAAATTTCGATTTTCGTCACAAAAAAGTCCTACTTATTTTGGCCCTGACTTATTTTAGATCGTATTTTGAGCCTGAACATGTTGGGCCTCATTTTTGCCTGATCACCAGCTTTCTGACCCTCCAAATATTGACCCTCACTTCTTTTATTTCAAAATTTATACTTTTCAAATTTTGATCGTCACAAAAAAAGTCCCACTTAGGCATACCTCAAAGCGTTGAAAATTATTCATTTTTTGAATCTCATAAATTTTCTGGCTAATATTTGAACTTGAGTTCAAATTTAGTTGTTTTGTAGTACTTGCTCTTCTATGTATAATTATTGGAATATTCATTCAAAGAAATCATGAATTGAGAAATTTAAAGGTAACGTAGTGGCTCACCACATCAACACAAGGCCACATGAGACTAGAAAGCTGATTGCTTATGGCGAACATGGTGATATTCGAGAAACAGGGGTTTATATTCGTGGACAGGCGTTAATATTCGATGATATGCATTAATTCGATAATACGCGGTAATATTCGATTATGTACATTGATTTTCGACCGCACGCGTTGATATCCGATTGCATACGTTGATATTCACTTACACGCGCGGATATTCGATAACACGCATTGATATTGAATGATATGTATTAGTATTCGATGACACACGTTGATGTTTGATGACACGCGGTGGTAGACAGCCTATGATTGAGTCGACAGTGCACGCGCATTCGCGCATGGAAGATGATATCTTCAACGATATCCAATCCAAATGAAAAACGGTGAATGAGCGATCGTGCGAATAGGTTTTTTGAGATTTTGAGTCTGAGCCTGTATGTCTTTCGAATATAATGACGCGATTTAGTTTCTCGTGTTCTTTCCTGTTGTGCTCAACAACTCATGCTGTTATAGATGGCAAGCGTTCAAGTGGAAAATGGTTGTGTGAGAAGGTCTTATGTGTATTGTCGTCAATGCTAGAATTACCAGCTTACCAGTCCCTGAAGAAATTGTGTAGATGCCGTGAGATGCTTCAAAGTTTGACGACGATGATGCTCAGAAAATAATTGCCGATAATTCACGTTGGATTCGGATTTGAACAAAAGAATGTAGTGATAGCTATATGTCTATCATAGGAGGACGATTTACAGTTCATATGAACTGAGTATGCATACTATTATAACTTGAGAATAAAGCTATTTTGAAGCGGAAACCTTTTTATAAATTGTGAAATGCTCTGCGACATGGGCTGTTATAACGACATTTATGCATGGAGCGGGCTGCAGTCAATCGCAGCCACATTAATCCTCAAGTCATCCGCAACACGTTCCCATTTATTCATTTTATCAATATTAATACTTATTAATTAGTTGAGAGCAATTATTGTGATTGTTATTATCATCCAAAGTAGTTATAATTTCAGTTTACGAAGAAAATACTGCGAGAGGGAGTAGAGTGATGAGAATTAAAATACGATCAACGTCGATGGAACATGGGAAATTGAATGCGGATTGAAAAGCCTTTAATCATTTCTCTAATTTTGTACATTTTTGCCTCTTTCTGGATCAACGCCGGACTATTTCAAACTAGTAAATTGATGACATTCAGCGAATATTAGAGCCGCAAGTAGAGGACACCGAAGCGTTCTTCGAAATTTCTAATGAAGAAGACTGCAACCAGCGAAAATTTATCAAATTCAGTATGCAGTATACCGCACGTCATTCTTTATCGATTACAATAACCGTGAGTCGTGTTGTGTCCGTAACATTAAAAACTAAATTCAAACTAAATTAAACTGGTAGAAAATTTGTATGTAAAATCGGACGTGGACTGTAAGGCGGAGCTGTATATGTAGGGCTGGGCACGATATTCGAACGAGACTTCCTTTTGAAGTTATCGTCTCGGGATTGGTGAACGTGGAATCTTTTGATCCCGTCACAGTCTCAAAAGTAGCAGTAGAGGCTATTCTCGTGATGATTCATAGTTAATTGATCCTATCTCGGTCTCAAGTTTCTCGTGCTTTTTCAATGGAAAGTCTCGGTGTCAGTCTCCTTCATCTCGTCACGGTCTTTTACATATAAAAAACGCGAAAAACTTGGAACCGAGATGAGATAATGTGACTATGAGTTATCACAGGAAGAACCGATACTGCCTCTTTTGAGAGTGTGACGATACCGAAAATTTCCGTAATCACCAAGACCAAGACGATCCTTCCAAAGTGAGGTCTCGTTTGATTCTCGTGCGCAGCCCTAAGTACATGTTTGCTGTTGATTCCGAATCGATCATTCGTCCACAAGCGTATCGTATGTGATCCATAAACGCACTATGGGTAACATAAGACTCGTTTGCGAGCGGAGGAACTATCCTGCTTGATAATCGGATACTTGATGAATCACCTGAACAATAACGATTTTCATATTCTACTAGTATCCTCAACATTTATGCTCATTAATAACATGTCCATTTTTATTCGTACGCTATCCGATTGAAAAAAGATTTTGTGAGGCTAGTGTTATACATAGCGCAAATACGTTACCGATGAGAGGTACATACTACATAGGTTAATGGCGGTTATGGTATCGAGCATAGATAGGAGCGGTTTGCATAGTGCCTAGTTACTATGCAGAGCAGGGAATATTAAATAGATGTTCGATTCAGTGTTGATCTTACCTTGAACAAGTTCCAGTGTTAAAGTACCACTAAATTAAATTCGAATGAAGTACGAATATAACAAGCTTGTACAATTATTCCGACTGCTTGTATTCATCTCAAAAGTTACTTCAGACCAGGTTCATTTGAAATTTCCAATGATTTCTAAAATAGAACAACATTTGAGGCTGGAATGAGTAATGGTGAGTCCAGTAAAATTGCTGATGATGATGATACAAATTTGTTGTCACTTACTGATTGTTTATTTCCGTTACGACATGCAATGGATGCCTTTCGAAACTGACGATCGTGATGACCGTTCTTCTTGCTATTTGGGATTCATGTCCCTCTAAGTCATGTATATAATTTTATGGGTTATAATAGAGTGGCATACAGTTGACTTGAATCAGAAGTTTCGAGTCGCCCCAGGCAGACTGAAATTGCATTAAGCAGTCTGGAATCGCTTGAAGCAGATGTGAATCGCCTCAAGCTGGCAGTAGTCACATAAAGTAGCCTAGAGTCGCCTAAGGCAGACTGAAATTGCACTGAGCAGTGTGGAATCGCTTGAAGCAGATGTGAATTGCCTTAAGCTGGCAATAGTCACATAAAGTAGCCTAGAGTCGCCTAAGGCAGACTGAAATTGCATTAAGCAGTCTGGAATCGCTTGAAGCAGGTGTGAATCGCCTCAAGCTGGCAGTAGTCACATAAAGTATCCTAGAGTCGCCTAACGCGGACTAGAGTTACATGGAGTTTAGGTGTTACCTATAGCAGTTGGGAGTCGTCTAAAGCGGACTGAAATCGCATAAAGCAGACTTTGTCAGACTTGATAGGTCGTTTTAGAGGTTTTTTAGATGTACAGTACGTCACTGGGCAAACGCTCATTTTTGTAATAATTCTTCTCATACTTTTTCGAACTTTTTGGCTGTAAGTTCATAGAGTGACGGGCTTAGCAGCGTAAACTAATTGAGAGCCTGGAAACTTGATGAGAAAATATAATCCTTTGAGCTGTGATACCGGAACAACATATGGTGCAATGTGTGAAGTTGTTTGCAGTTCATGTATAAAATTGACCATAATTTCATCATCCATTCTAGGATTCTGAATTTTGAATGGGTACGACGTTACACATTTGTTTATAATGACCAAAGTTTGAACATTATTCTTGCAGGCCTCACAAAGACTATCATGGCATGAACAGTTCGAAACTCGTAAGAATGTTTCAATGTACCCAATACGTCTGTTGTCTTCTTCAATGAATTCCACGCAAGTAGAGTTTGTTTTCATTCCCCTCGTATAAGATTTCGCCATATAAACAGTTCCCTCTTGTAGAAGTCGACTGAACTCGTAAGTAGATGTAGCCTCGACCCCATGTATTTCCAAAGCTTCACGGATCGAAGCAGGGACGCTCGTCATTTTTCGGGTTTTACCTATAATGGCAGTTCCATTCCCAATGGGTGATAATTTGTATCGATGGGTACCCTTTTTCTCGACCTTGTCACAAAAGATGGAAGCATTACTATCTGGTCTCAAGTATTTTTCTTTTAAAGAAGCCAGTTGTACATAGGAGGAAACAGCTCTGCATATTTGCTGTTGTGGATCTCTCGTAGCATGTAAATATTTCTTCAATATTCCGTTCATATTTTCGAAGGGAAAGCATGAAGTTACGCTCAATGGTCCAAAATTATGCACAATCTGCCAAAGGTGTGGTAATCCATGAAGATTTGCCGTCATGAATCTGTATGTATATAATCGTTCAAATTTATGTAAATAACCATCAATTAGATCTTTGCCTTGTTGGACCTCCAGTGGAGATATGTGATCTTTATAAAAAAGATATAATCCAAAGACCAGTTGTTGATGATGGGAGAAATATTGATCAGACATGATGCCATCCAGTACTGGCAAAGAATATATCAGAAGCCACGTGATAAGCTCTGAAGCCTTCCAGTCTGCGAGATCTTTAATTGTTCTTGGCATTCTTTTGACGAAAGAGGGTGGTGTAATGGAGCACAGACGATCGTTAACGGTTTGAAAATGTTGAAAAAGGGATGCCGCATGATGTTTGAAATCTCTATCAAACCAAACGGTCAGAAGCATTTTAGCAATGCCTGAAATCATGTGCATTGAGTCAAGAACCGTGGATTCGATGTAATTTTTGGTAAATAATGCCAAAGCCGATATTCCCTTGACACCGTAAATTGAAACCCCACGGACAGTCGCTTCTCTTGCATATCGTTTGGTTTGCTGTAAGTTTCTTTCCTGAAAAGCGTCTACTTGCGTATATACGCAGTGATTTCCTATTTTCTTGATTCGCGCCAGACACTTGTGACATCCGAATTTGCCGTTAAAATGTGACATATTTAAGAAAATTGCACTCGCAGGTAAATCGCAGGTGCCGCACGTTATCACACCTTTAATCTTGAGTTTTCCAGTAAGATCATGAACGTACACTGAGATTCCGTTGTACACATTCGCCATGACCGTCTTTAAATGAACCATGAATGTATTCCCTTTTGGTTTACCCGGTCCGAACCATAGGCCCGCCATAATAATATTTTCTGGTTTGTTTCGTTCGCTACGTGACAGTTCATTGATTTTCAAGAAAAAAGGCCAGATATTGAATTTTGACGAATTGAACAAGTCCACTCCATCAGAATTCCACATGAACGATATATTATCTTGTGAGTTCAAGTCAATTCCTTCTTCACCTGCACAATGTACTCTTGTAGTCTGCGCCATCATAAATATCGTCCAAATCATCTTCATTTTCTTTGGTTCGATTGAAGCGATGAGACAGTTTGTTGTAGAAGCCAGGACGTTTGTACAGTTCTTCTAACTGAGCCATTATTGGGAATTCGATAAAGTAGCATGTTGGTGCCTCCATACATTTACTACATTTTGCATCTCCATCTGGTAATGGTTCCCTGCATTCTCCACAATAATAATGTTTTTTGAGAATGTTGCTTGGATCTTTTAGCCATTTTTTAAAGAAGTATAGAGTTTTGATGCATTTGTTCACAACTGGGCAATGTGCTGCAATCAATAACAGCAAATCACCCAGGGCTGAATCTGACAAATTATGCCTCAAAAAAAATTGTAGTATCATGATAACACTCTCAGCAACAGTTAGGGGAGCGCCTGAATAAAGAGGCTCCTGATGGTATCCCTCGTCTTCCGCGTCAGGATTCAAAAAATCATCATCGGAATCTGTCTCTTCGGCCTGTTCATCCCCTGAGCTTTCGCTGGGAATAGGTCCTACGTCAAACTCTGGAAAACTCACTTCTTCTCTTTTATCCTCAGAGCTATAAAGGCCGTCGAGAAGATGCACCTCGTCGGTATCTTGCTCTCCTACAAAATCGAAATTTTCCCAACAATTAAGATTGCGTCAGAAACCAGAGATGGATTCTGATTTACAACGGTGGATCGGAATTGGCGAATCGCACGGGTAAAATATAATGGAATGAGTACAGTAGAATAAAATTGAATAGATATCCTAGGGGTCAAATGCTAAATCACGATCGAGCATAAGAATTGTCGTTGATTGTTTAGTATCAATCATTGAACTACAACCGAAGTGTCAACGAAAAAATTATCGAAAACCTGAGACGGAAACCCTATTTCATGAAGCCTTCATGTTCTCTAAATAAGATTTGTCTTATGAAAATAGGATTTGGGGACTATACCTAATGCAGGACAATCTTGATCACTCGAGGGCTTGCAAACATCACTCTCATTCTCATCTACCATATTGACTTCATTCTCACTCGCCATCTCCCACTCGTCTTTACTCTCGTTGTCTGCCTCGCTATTGCTCTCTCTTTCATTTTTACTGTCGTCGCAGTATTCCAAATCAAAATCGAAACGCCTTCGTTTCGCTTCAAAGCGTTGTTTCGATCTCTCAGAATATTCTGAGCCCGGGCGATGACGAGGCATTTTCTAGTAAATCAATTCACTTGACTTCAACT
>NW_021681085.1:22212-26871 GCF_001412515.2 Diachasma alloeum
GGGGGGGGGGGGTGTCAAAATTTGTCACACTATAAATCTCACGGTTTCAAGAGACGACTGTACCTGGTGGGTAGGTTTTTTCCCTCAAATTGAGGTTTTCCCTTGTCTTTTGGCGAATGCGGTACAGGGGGTTGGGGTGGGGTGGGAAGGGAACAACTGGTAAAAACCCGAAAGGGTATACGAGTGAAAAAAATATATATATATCACGTAGCCCACGATGAATTTTAGCAGATAAAAATTGAAAATTACAGGGCAAGCACATTAAATACGCTAATACAGAAAATACTGTCATCGAAATGTCAAATGAATTTTAAAAAATGAAACATATTTGAAAGTTACCCTCTGGGGGATGATTTCGCCAGGATGTAATTTTTTTGAACAAAAAAAAGTTTTTCCACAATTTTGTCATCCTAGAAACAAAGCAAATTGCTAATTTATTAGTGAAATAGTATTTTTCGTCACTGTGGCGAAGAAAATTTTTCAAACTCGCCTTCGGTTGGTCCTGCAAACGCATATTCGCCAGAGAAATTTTTTTCGACCCAGTGACGAAGCATTTTTTTTGTTACGACGTTTGTGAGCGGTTGTTTAGCACGCGCAGCGTGCAGGAGGCGAGGCTTCACGAACTGAGTAACAAAGAGTGAACTTTTCAGGTAAGCATCATAAAAAACAATACTAAAACTGCACCTGTGCAATGAACCTCTTGTTTATTTTTGCAGCAAAGCGATTTCAATTTTCTTCAAAGTATTTTTTTTTCTTTCGTCATTTGTTTTTTTTATAATTACCCCTCCCCCCCCCCCCCGTTGTCGGGCCTTCGCAACAAAAAATAGTATGTGTCAATATACTATATTGACAGTGATGTTATTTTCAGCGTGTGACCGGACTGTGGTTTTTTCGCACATACAGCAGCAGTGTCGAAAATTGAATTTCAGAATGTTTATTGTAATTCAGCATGGTTTGGATTTTTCGATAACTATCGGGCAAGTGAATGAAACTAGTCATATACCAGTTTATAAGGTAGTTGTTGTTATAGAACGTAAACTTCAGTGGACTGAGAATTTTTTAAAATAACGCGAAGCGCACGTCCCATGTAGTTGAAAAACAAATCAAATTCTAAAATTTCCATCCGGATAACGGATTGCTCATATAGTCCATACGCTGTGACAGGTCCCGTATACATTTTTAGGTCCATTGAATTTTATCATTGGGCTTTATGTTTCTGGGAGCCCTGAANTTTTCGCACATATAGCAGCAGTGTCGAAAATTGAATTTCAGAATGTTTATTGTAATTCAGCATGGTTTGGATTTTTCTATAACTATCGGGCAAGAGAATGAAACTAGTCATATACCAGTTTATAAAGTAGTTGTTGTTATAGAACGTAAACTTCAGGGGACTGAGAATTTTTTAAAATAACGCGAAGCGCGCGTCCCATGTAGTTGAAAAACAAATCAAATTCTAAAATTTCCATCCGGATAACGAGAAAACCGTTGAGATAATTTTGCTCATACAGTCCATACGCTGTGACAGGTCCCGTATACATTTTTAGGTCCATTGAATTTTATCATTGGGCTTTATGTTTCTGGGAGCCCTGAACACGAATATGTCAACTATTTTTACGAGGTGTGGTTAGTTTTGTTTTTTTTATAATAATTTAATTGTTTATATCGCGACTGCACAGAAACTGTCCGAGTTAGGCAAAAAAGTTTCAAACAAAAACGGTTCCTCGTCTAGGAATACAGATATTTTGTCCTATTATTTTTATTTCTATCTCTCATAGTTATCGAGTTATCACCTCTGAAAGCAGATCGTGGAGAGCGGAAGCGCACACGCGTGCCCCTTCGCGCACTCCGCTAAGGTTATAATGGAAACGGTTGGGAATAAACGAAAATAGTCAGAATAAAAAATGTTCCTTGTTAAAGAATACATAATTATTCTCATATAACATTTTTGCCGAACTTCAGCGGTTAACAAAATAATTTGCTGGAAATGAGGAAAAGTAGCCCCACTTGCCATCCAAAGTGATATGAAATTGCTGTTTTGAAGGTGCATAAATGAAATTTGTAGAAAAAGGCAGTCAATTCGCCAGAGAATTCTCATTGGATTCTCATTGACCTTCTGTTGAAAATGTTCTTAGTTATCCGCAGATTTAATTAAAGAAGAATTGGCAATAACTCACAGAATATTCAACAGGTCCATCGAAATTCAGTACAGTTCTCTAGCGAATTCACTAGGTTTTTCTATCAAGATTTTTTGTGTGGGTGAGTAAACAAATTCTCAATTTTACATCGAGTGAAACTATTCCATTCGTGGTAATAAAATTTGTCTATAAAAATTCCCCCCTTTCCTTGAAGTCCAAAAATGTCCAGAATGTTTTGATTTTTCCTACTCCCAAAATGCCTTCTCTCTTGATTCCTTCCATGCTGCTGATTCCTTCTATGCTGCTGATTCCTTCGATTCCAATGATGCCTGTTTCCTTCGGTCCTTCTAGCCCGCTGAACTTTCTGCTGCCACCATTGACGCCTATTACGACCACCGTTACACCCTCGACGACGAACTGGAACTCCTGAGAAAGTTAAAATAACATACGATGTTAAGATCAAAATGATGTTCAATTGTTCAATTGTTGTTGGTCCTGTTGGCGTTGCCTTTGCTGGAGCTCAAGGTATAGCTCCTGCAAATGCCGATTTTGCTCACGGAGTGAAACAAAGGCGACGTTCTGCTCAGCCTGGTGGGCCTCCATTTGCTCTATTCTGCGTCGCAATTCAGCTGGATCATCTGTAAATAACATAAGAGTGCGAAAAAGTTAAAAAAATGAAATATGAAGTGCGTCTTGCCAAAGGAGTAACCTCAGCGGTATACCCCCACTCTACCCAAATCCCCACTTATGCTCGTGCTCTCCACCACTCCAATCGAGGTTACTTCTTTGGTAATATTTAGTATAGTGTTGACCATTTCCAGATTGTCTATAGATTTAAAAAAAAATTCAGAAAAAAAATTTAATTTTTTGAAAAAATTGTTAATTTATGTGTGAGCAACAAATATCACTGTTTTTAACTACTCACCGATGTGCTCTTCTCCACTCATATTGCTCAAATCCTGAAATGAAAATAATAATTGTTAATTTATGTACTTCAAAAATAGATGGACGCTATTCACGCTATTTATTCTGTATTAAATAGATCACCATAGGAAAATAATGTTATACTTACAGGAATTTTCGCCGGCAGGCAAAGAGATATCGGCCATGTAATTAGCAAGAAAATAATGAATTTTCTAATGAAATTATTTTAGATCATTTGGGAATAATTGGCATAGTTTCCCCGACGGAACCTATAGACTGCTAGTAGAGAGTGAGTTGACTCTCTATTTGTTCCTCGAGTGGAGAGAAAATAGAGAGTTCGTGGAGAGTTGGACTGACAGGGCCAACTGTCTACTATCTACTTTTTCTAGAGAGTAGAGAGTTCGGATCGGATGCTTGGTGGGGGCAACTATCCACTCTCCAGAAATTGTAGAGAGTAGATAGTTGCCCGCACCAAGCATCCGATCGTACTCTCTACTCTCCAGAAAAAGTAGATAGTAGACAGTTGGCGTCATTTTAATGGTAAAAAATAATATAGTTTAAATATTTAATGGTTTGACATTTTTAAGGGGCACAAAATTTTCAGGGTCAAAATGCAAAGTTTTAGGGTCACAAGATATTGAGTCGGCGATCCCAGCTATCCACTCTCCAGAAATTGTAGAGAGTGGATAGTTGCCCCCACCAAGCATCCAATCGTACTCTCTCTCTACTCTCTAGAAAAAGTAGATGGTAGTTAGTTGGCCCTGTTAGTCCAACTCTCCACGAACTCTCTATTTTCTCTCCACTCGAGGAACAAATAGATTGTCGAACTATCCACTGGTTCCGCTAGGGATTAGGAATACATTTTTATAGTTTAGGAACTAATGGTTTATTTATAATTAATTACTTTTTACAGGCATATAGTTAGCAGGTGGTATGACCAAATATTGATCGGACCGGCTTAGATTGATGTAAAATCATTTGGGAAGATGAAAAAACATTGATTATAAAACATTGATAAACCATTAGTTCCTAATCTATAAAAATGTATTGCTAAACTATCCCAAATTATTCCCAAATGATCTAAATTAATTTCATTAGAAAATTCATTATTTTCCTGCTAATTATATGGCCGTTTAAGATCACACACTCGCGGGATAAGAGGTATATCGACGTTACCAACCGCGCTATGGCAGTGCTATAATTTTCCAATTACAGCTGATCACACAGAAAAAAGTGGATTCGCTTTAGAAAAAAATGTTTAAATTTTAGAAACCGTGGTTTCTAACCTTCAGTTTTCTAAAATCTAGAAACTGTTTTTTAAGTTGTAGAAAAAAATCGTTTAAATTAATCATCAAAATGAAGATTTATTTTAAACCAAAATATATTTAATTTTATAAAAAATATTTTCTAAAATCTAGAAAATTTCTTCAATTTTTGAGAGGGAGACATTTTTCAAAAATATGTCCGAAAGTACGAAAGTGAGATATCGAATTTTTACTAAGGGATACGAATTTTGGGAAGGGGGAGGAAGGGGAATGCATTGAGAATTCGCACCCAAAAAAATTGAATCGGTGAGTTTTTTAAAAATATCTCCAAAACT
>NW_021681085.1:28351-53304 GCF_001412515.2 Diachasma alloeum
TTTTAACAAATGAAAATTAAGGAGACACTTCACACTTTAGAAAATCGATAATAAACATTGAAATTGAGACGCCATTTTCATATTAGTTATAAATATAAAGTAGAAAATACACGGACTACAACCATCAATTCCATCGTAAAAATTCTGCAATTGCAGAAACCGTGTGGAGAAAGTGAGTCTGGTGGTTATATATGGGAAATAGATGAGTAATTATTTGATATATTTCACAGTAACGCGAATGAAGAAAACTTTGCCAGCTGTCAAATACAATAACTTTGGTGTGGCAGAGTGCCTTCACTAAATAGTCGTCGCCCTGCTGCCAGGTTATTTTGATTTATTGAGTGTAAGTATTCTTATTTTTGTTATGTAATTTTATTATGTCCTTCTCGAGTTTGCCAAACCTTCAAAATTTGAGGAAAAGACGATGAAAACTCCCTATCTAATTCACTAATTAATTAATTAGCCACCAACTTCCGTTTGAAAAAATTTATAATCCTGAAACACGAGGTAGGCCCCCAAAAAAATCTTCTCCAGTTTGCGGAACCATCAGAGTTTGAAAAAAAAGCAATTAAGATATCTTCGTTACCTAATTAATTGATTAATTAAAAAAATGCCTTGGAGTTTAATTTTGAAAAAAAATCTGAAACTCAAGAGACACCTTCAAAAAATTCTTCTAAAGCTTGCAAAATCGCCAGAGTTAAAAAAAAAAGCAGTCAATATCCCTTCGCTACCTCATTATTGAAATAATTGAAAAAAACCTCTTAGAGAATAACTTCCAATAAATAAAAAGAGTAAAAATTCTGAAATTGAAGGGACGTCGTTAGAAGCTTCTGCTCGAGTTTGCAAAACCTTCAGAAATGGAGAAAAAAGCAGAAAAACTCCAAGTCTAATTCATTAATTAATTACCCACATAATTTAGTCATCAACTTCCATCAACAAAAATTTGTAAGTCTGTAACTCGAGATATGCCTGCAAAAAACTCTTCTAGAGTTCGAAAAAGCATCAGAATTAATGAAAAACCAGCCATTAAGACACTCGCTACATAATTAATGAATTTGGGGGCCAATTTGTGTGGTTAAGTAATTAAATAATTAGACAGGGAGTTTTTATTGCCTTTTCCTCAAATTCTGAAGGTTTTGCAAACTCGACAAGAGCCTTCTAAAGACATCACTCCAATTTCAGAATTTTTAATTTTTTCATTTATTACAAGTTATCGGAAAAACATTTTTTTCAATTAATTCATTAATTAGGTATCGAAGGGATATTTATTGCTTTTTCTTGAAATTCTGATGATTTTGTATACTCTAGAAGAATTTTTTGGAGGCGTTCCTTGCTTTTCAGTTTTTTTTAAATTAATTGCTATCGACTATTTATTTATAAATGATTAATTATCATAATTTTTTATTTTCTGGGATGTTGCAAACTCTACGGATGCATTCTGAAATTTGTAAAACTTTCAAATTTGCAGAAAAAACTAAAATACCTTTTTATTGGTGGCCTTGCTAGCTTAAAAAAATGGCAAGGCTTTAAAAAAAATACAACTAAGCAAAATAAAAAATGATTACAACAAATGAGAGGAAAACTCCCTAATTCTGGTGCAATATACCAAAGTTGGGGTTTCCCACGTGCCCTTGCCAGCTTTTGGTGCCTACAACTAGGTATCTTCAAGATGATCTTCAATATGCGCAAAGTTTGAGGAGGACATCAAAACTATTTTTTTAAAATAATTTTTCAGGGTATAAATAGGTTTTTTGATCGCCACTGTATGTATTTCGGATTCTACGTGGTCCTGATGACCACAATATTTCTAACCATGTTTCAATACTTTCTCGATAAAGGAACACAGAAAGAAATGATGTATTAGCTTTAGAAAACATTTTCTACATTTTAGAAACCGTGGTTTTTAACCTTCACTTTCCTAAAATTTATGAAATATTTCCCAAGTTTCAAGGAAAAAAACGTATAAAATTAATTATTATAATTGGAATTAATTTTAAACCAAAAGTTTCTGAATTATAGAGTAACTATTTTCGACAATCTAAAAAATTGTTTTGATTTTGGTGGGGGAGGGGAGGGTTTGATTGTAAAGAAGGGGTTCCATATATGGGAGCATTTCTTGGAGTGGAGTGGAAGCTAGCCAAAGAAAAATAAATTCTAACTGACCATTTATTCATAACTAGATTCATTTATACTATTTTATTTAATTCCATTTCCATTTCCATCTTCACAATCAGATGAATTTAATTTTATACATTCTTATTCTTATCATATATATACGTTTTTCCTTAATTCACAAATTACAAAACATTGAATGAGGAGGAATTATGTTAAAGATCAATAAAAACTGTGTTTTCTTTGTCATTAAAACAAACGCACAAAACAAAAGTCATTTGAAATCCCATTCGAGTGATAGAAAAATCTCTCCATGTATTCCTAAAAATTGAAAAAATCAGTTTTTCCCTTCAGATTATAAAACGATATCGGTGCTCCTCATTCCTATGGTTGGATTCCTATTATTATTATGAAAAGGAAATTTTGAAAAATCCCAAATAAATATAAATATAAATAAATATTTCGTTAATGTTTATGATTCCACCAAGGATAAAGCTTAAGAATTGGAGTTTCTAAAATCTAGAAACTAGTTTCTAAAGCTAATCGCTTTTTTTCTCTGTGTATAACGATTAGTACATTATTACATTTTTTTGTAATGATTCCAATCCTTACAGAAATAGTAGATTTCATGTTCAAGATTTCCTAATGGAAAAAGATAATAACCCGGAATGGTCAGTTGTACTGTGGAAAACGAAGCATATCAATGTTGTACCGACAATTGACATCAAAAACGATAGATCTGGAAATATTATGGGAAAATGGGCTGGAAAATTTTGGCCAATCGTACGAATTCTCCAACAGAGTGGTAAGACTGATATGAAAATTACCAGCAACGATGTAATTAATCCGTCAGCACGCGCGCTGTTCTCCTATTGATAATATCCCATCCGAATTACATAAGGACCCAGGGTAAAAATTTCCAGTCTTTCGAATCTCTCACGACTGTGAGACATCAGTCTAGCTGCATCTCCCATAGCTCGTTTCACGTCACGGAGTCTTTAGTGAGACTCGAATCTGTCCGAGTCTTCGCCAACGCGATGGAGACGAGAGTTCCTCATCGAAAGATCGAAACTTAGTATTTTCGCAACTGAGAATCAGGACCTCGCTAAAACGAATTATTATTCCGTTAATTATTGATTTAATAGAGATTAGAGCAAGTACAACACAGTACAGGGGAGACTAAATGACAGGGAGACTAATTAGCCAGTGCGTTGTAAGTTGGGCGGCAGCTAAATTAAATACTGGTGTTTAGTGGGATAGTCGGGTAAAATTTAATTCATAATATATTGAATAGCGGATTGATAAGACACTGAAGAAAAACGGGTGAGCCTAGCGAACATGAGGTTGGGGTAAAACGGCAAGGTGAGGTAGAATGGAACAGCTTGGAAAATTGGACGATAAGCGAATTTGGGTTGGTGGTGAACTAAAACAACAAGATAAATTAGACGGCGGACTAACCCAACTGAGGGGTAAAATGGGATAATTGTGTACGACGAAATAATATATTGAACGACATCACTTCAACCCCTTATTCTATCTTATGCCACTGTCACCCATCGTGCAATTTGCCGGGCTGTTCCATTGTACCCGACCTTCCCGTTCTACCCCATCCTCATATTTGCGAGGCTCACTCGTTTTACCCCTTTGTCTTATATTATGAACTAGTGCTTCCCGGGGATGTTGATGTCAATTCGTGGTGTTTTTTCTTTTTTTCTCTTCCAAATTTTCTTCAAAATTAATTATTCATAATTATTTTCATTGTACTATATACATGATTGATGAAAAGAATGTATCTCCATTCATCACCTGTTCAATTTTTATATTTCAATAAATAATTAGGAAATTCGTGTGCACACTTGGAAAGGTGTAGATATCATTATAATCGTATTTAGCAAAACCCTCTTTTCTATTTCATTTTGATCCTCTACAGAGGCATTCAATAATTTTTCTGTTAACATTATCTACCTAATTCTGATGCCCTGACACGAATTTGGAGTGTTCTCTCCTCATTCATCATTTTTCGACAATTCTATTCGACGATTCCGAAAACTTGAATTTTTTCTGAAACTTCCAAAATTTCCTCGAATTTTCCCTAAAATTTGGAAATTTTCACTAGAAAATTCAAAAGTTCTGTGAAATTGGTGCGAAAACTCAAGAAATTTATCGAATTTTTAACATTACCTAAGCCGCATTGACTTCAATGAATCAGAGGCATTTTTATTTTACAACCCTTTTTTGTGGTAATTTTTTCAGATAATATACATAAATTTTAAAATATTCCATTTTGTGATAACCAAATTATATTGTACATAGATGGAGAACATCAACTGACAGATATTATTATAGATTATTTTCTAGTTTCTTATTTCAGGCCAGAAATACGCTTTGACACTCGCATTCATTTTCGCAAAAATTACTCATGAAAACGCCTATTCACAGTGGCCATTTTTCAAGTGATTTTCATGACATACTTCATCTCACAGAGCGCATACTGACGGGTTAAGATTATTCATACCATGCAGTTTAACTCGTGTCTCATGTCTTGTTAATCGTATTTCATGTGTTGGAATTTGTATGAGATAAAGGTTAACGAAACTCTCTATTTAAATCTTGATTTGTATCATAGATGATGAGGATTATCTTAATAAATTGTGTTTCAACACCGATGGGGAATTGCGAGCCAAGAAAGGGAGGCCTTCGAAAAAAAATATCAGCACATTAGATGCCGAGTTATTGGAGCAGTCAGTACTCATTCAAAGCACGCATGCTGCGAATGCAAGAAAAGACGATATCTTTCCAATTAAAGAGGATATCCTCCAATACGACAATGAAGAGGACATTGAAGAACTGAGTGGAATGGGGAATGGAAGTGATGGTGATAATGATACGGATGATGCCAATATTGGTACTGTCAAAACGAACAGCCAAGCTGAAAAAAAATCAAATGGAGCTAAAAAACCAGCGGAAAAAAAGGGGAACACGGCATCAGAAAAGACACACAAGACTGCGAAGGGGAATAGAGAGCAGAGACCAGAGAAAACTTGCAGCAAGAAGCAGCCTCATTTTAATAGAATCGTCCGAAGATGAAGAAAAAGAAGGGGACCCAGAAAGAGGAAGTGGCAAACACAAGACATTGTCAAGAAAGAAGAGGGTGGAAGAACTTTTGAAATCATTAGAGGAGGGAATGCAAAAAATGGATGAGGAGAGGGTCGCAGAGACATCTTCGAGAAAGAGGAGAATAATGGATATCCTCGCAAAGTCGGATGATGAAAGCGCAGGGAAGAATGGTAGGACAATAAACTCATCAAGCTGTGTGTAAAGGGAGATTTCAGGCATCCTCTGGGTGTACAAAAGTCCACTTTTCATACATTGTGAAGAAAACAAGTATTCAACACTTGCGGGAAAAGTGTTTTTTCAACCTGTGAGAAGGTGGTACGAGCCTTCGGAGATCGCTATACATCCCCCACACGTCAAAAAAATACGTTTCCGCACTTGTATAAGAATATATCATTTTTGTTATTTATCCCCGTCAAGTAGGGTTTTCGGGTTATTATATGATGCTGAAACTAGCGGGAATTTCCAGCGGAACTATGGGTTATGAAGCACAAAAGTTTTGTCAAGACTGTACTACTCCCCACACTGTTGGTACACGGTGCCCCTACCAAAAAAATTCGAGAATGGTATTGCGAACAGAAATTCTGAACGTTCAAGGATTCTATGCAAGGCTGGAAAAATCAGAAAGAATTAGGGAAAGTATTTTTAGGGTTGGAACATCCGTTGGTAGCTGATTTTTTCTATTGCAGCTCATCGGGAGCCCTAATCGAGGAGTGAAAGTTGTTTCGCATTAGGAGATGTATTTTGAGTGTTAGGAAATTCGATGGTAGTTGATTTTTTCTGTTGCAGGTCTTTTAGGGGGCGCCCTAGTAGAAATTGTGAGAGGCTCTGTGACATTGGCTGTTGCACGGAGTGCGTTCCAATTTTTTCATTTTACCGATAATAATAATCATCAATTAGTTGCGAGAGATTATTATTCACTGACAAATCGTTAATTCTTCAATAGTTGATTTGAACTAATACGCATAATCTGAAGATTGTGTTGCTTAATTGACGGGATTTGAGGTTAGGGCGGACACAGATCGCGTATCCCGCACAAACCTCGCGCAGTACAGTTTCGCATGTGTCGAAAAATAAATAAAAAATGAGAGGTATTTTTGGGATAAAAATGAAAATTCCACAAATTTTTTCCTTGTTACAGTCTATCTAGGACCACAATCGAGGGGTGGGAGTGGCTTCACAAGGGCGAAAAAGTTACAACTAATAAGGGGTATTTTATGGGTATAAAAAACACTTGCATTAGTTTTTTCCCTCTTGGAATCTACCTAGGGCCACAATCAAGGGGTGGAGCGGTTTTACGAACGTATAAAAAATCAAAAAAATTAGGGGAGGTATTTTAGAGGTAGAAAAAATAATTGCACAATTTTTTCCCCTTTTGCAGTCTATCTAGAACCACAATTGAAGGGTAGGGGTGGTTCCACAAGGGTGTAAACATCCCAATAAAATAGGAGAGGTATTTTAGGGGTGGAAAAATAACGCTTGATTAGAGTGATTTTACAAGACTGAAAGAAATAGGAAATGTATTAAGTGCTGTATTTTAGGGCCATGAAAAATCATTGCATTGTTTTTCCTGTCGGTGTCTGTCTAGGGCCATAATCGAAGAGTGAGTGTAGTTTCACATGGGTTCAAATATGCCAGTATATTAGCGGAGGTACTGACAAGTTACGACACATCCTCGGAATCGCATTTTTTAATGGCTGTGACACACTCGCGTGTCCTCCGCGCAAAGCATACGAGTTTTCCGCGTGCTACAAGGGCAAAGCGAAGAGAGAGGAGTTTTCCGCGTGCCGTACGTACAGAGGTGGCAAAATATGTGATGCACATACCGTAGAAAATCGTGACGTGTTTTACGCACAAACGCAATGTTCGCAATCGCTGCCCTGAATGGTCTGGAAACTCCCGCTAGGTTTAACATCATGTCGTTATCGACGACCGGTAAATGGCGATTGCAGGCTATGGCCTGTTGAAGCGTGACGTGAAATAAGCCAATGTCTAAGCCATATTCACGAGAAAACCAAGTGAATTCTCAAAAAATTAGATTTTGTCATTCCAGCCGTAAGGCAATGATTCACGGACACGTAGCGCTGCCTCCAGCCGTTATGACAAAAAATAAAAATAAAAAGAAAATTTTATCTTTTTAATCAAATAGAGCCAACTGACATATGATCGGCCGTGGAAATCCGCTGGCATTTGGAATGTTCTACTGTCATATCGCGTAGCTACTGGCTGTGGGTGGGGGCAAAGAAGGAAAGGTCGAATTGAGGGTCAAATTGTACATACCTTCTTGTAATTTTCAGAATTCAATTAAGATCAATTCGAGGTTAAAACCCTTCGTGGAATATGTGCATTAAACTGCACGTCAAATTAATTTAAATGAATCTTAGTACTGAAAGCGAAGGATAAAATTGAGGTTATAATTACACTGATCAAACTGTTCTCTCTAAAAGGAGGATTAAACTGTTGGTCAAACTAATAATAGAATGATGTTCTGCGTGAAAATAGGTCCAATTTATTGCGAGAATCGCACTGATCAAATAAATGAGAGTCAGAGTTCGCGGGTCGGGCTGGGGGGATTGTATAGAACCACTTGTCTTCAGAGTTCAACTGAGTTCAAATGAGAGGTGAAGCCACTGAAGGTTAAAGGTGGTGGTCAAACTGAGGGTCAAATTCCACAGAATCACACGTAGTTTTGGAAACGAAGGGTCAAATTGAGATTAAAATTGCACTAATTGAACCATGTTCTTAAAATTAAGGGTCAAACCGTACTAATAGAATAATATTCTCCAGAGAAGTCTGCCAAACGTCAGTAAAATCGCATTGACTATATCGTATGCTGGAAAATGAGGGTCAGAATATATAGGTCGAATGACCAACAAAATCGGTCCTCTTGTTGCTGGCTATAGCTAGTAGCCCCATAATATGGCTGTGGCCACCTATAAAATGCTAGCTGATTTCGATGGCCATTCCATGACCGTTCAGGACTGTGCCGAGCCCAGCTATAATCATACTTGGAATATCATTTTAATCACGTTGTACATAGGAGTACCGTAAAAAAATCTACACTTATTAATTTATTACACAACTTATAATTCCAGAGAAGAAACAAACGACAAAGAGATGAAAAAAAGACGAGGAAGATCCTGACTACGATTTGCTTCCTCCATGCCGCATTCGTGGCGCGGATGTATATTTTAAATTAGTTCAATGTAGGAGACCGGAATAAAGTGAAACGCGGGGGCACAGTAAAACGATGGGGAAAAATGAAATTTGATGTAAAGTGAAACGATAACGAATTTCCACCTCAAGGATCAAGATCGAATGAGAGAGAGATGAGAACAATCAAAGGTTCTTGAAAGTCAAGTAGGAGAGGTACAGAAAACAATAGGTCAAATTACGGATACAAGATTCTGATTAAGATGTGATTGTCAAGAACCTCATTAACGCTTAAGTGGTCGCATAATGAGAGAATTCCCGCCGTATTTTATTTTTTTCTCGTCACACAAAAACTTCGCGAATGAAAAATCCATAAAAATTTGTATTCCTACTCTCAAATATGTAGAACACATTAACATCTTTTTTTTCGGTCCAGATTTACATCAATGAATTATTAAAATCTTTTGAAAACTCGACTCGCTGAAAATCCCCATGTTTAACCTCAAAATTTCATAATTTTTGACTTTTTCAAATCGAATTCTTAGATTATTTGGCAACTATTCCGCTTCCATAACCCCCATTTCTTATTCATCGAAAGTTCAAAATTAGCTGTAAACGTGGAATACATTTTTTTTTTCTCTTACCATGCGAATAACTACCTTCGGGAGAGAGCTGCGCCCACTTGAGGATATCCAAGTAGTTCAGGCAATTTTTTCTGGGGGAAATCCCTTACTTTCCGAACATTTTTCCAAGAAAACGAGTTAAAAAACAATGAAATTTAACACATTTCGTCCACAGGAGCTGTATACTTTTACCTTCAATCTACTAGTTCATAGTCTTAAAGCTTTTGTTCGTACACATAACCGCATATGACTTTGTTCATTATACTCTCTAGTTTATTTTGCAACATTAAAAAACATAAGTTTCCGGATAGATAATTGCAAACAATCAAATTAAAAGCTTCTTGATTGGTACGACGGCCATATTGGGTAGTTTGAATCCGCGCGTTCCTGACTCTGGCAACGGTCCACTCAAAGTGACTACTCGGACCGAATTTACAATGTTATATGGAACACAGGTGCAATATTGCCGTATGATCATTGGAGGTTAGACCAACTGGAGTCAAGTGTGAAATTGAATAAAATATTACTTACAATTTTCATTGAAGAAATTCCCGAAAAAATGTATTCAACTATGAAAAATCCAAAAAAGTATGGGGATGGCAAAATTTTCAACAAAGCTGAAATTTTGAAAAAAGTTGCTAACTTGAACGAAGTACTTGGATATCCTTAACCTTTAAGTGGTCGCATAATGAGGAAATCTCCGCCGTGTTTTGTTTTTTTCTTTTTATCAAAATCTATACAAATTTGTATTTCTATTTTAAAATAGGAACACATCCAGAACACATTAACATTTTTTTTGCGGTCCAGACTTACATCGATGAATTATTAAAATCTTCTGAAAACTCGACTCGCTGAAAATCCCCATGTTTGACCGCAAAATTTCATAATTTTGCACTTTTCCATGGAGAGCTACGACCACTTAAGGCTTAAGGGTTAACGAGTTCACACTCTCCTGATCCATTTTAATTTTCCCCTGTAACTGTCAATAATGTTCTTTTGTTACCGTTTCACTTTGTCCCGCGTTCCACTTTAGCCCGGTCTCTTCTACAGCTTCAAATCAGCTTCAGTAGCATGATCAATTCAAATTGTTTCCACAGGTGGAAATTTTTCCCAATTCCGATATTTGGATTGACAAAATAATAATGCGCGAGATGGTCCGAAAATACTTAGACCAGCCGAACCTTTTTGTCCAAGAATTGATGGTCAAAATTATGGGTGATGATTTAATAGGGAAGACACCACAAGGCAATGGGGGAAAATCTTCGATTCCGAGGGAAATTTTCAAGACTGTAAGGTGTAAGTTGGAAGCGTCCTATCGGTTCAATAAGGAACAAACTCACAAACTAGACTTAATGATGAGTTTTCAGGTTGTAGAAAATTGATAATAATAATAATAACAATAATAATAATAATAATAATAATAGTAATAATAATAAAATTCAATTGTTTGAATGAAAAATTATTAAGTCATTGAAAATTGGTCATAATCAAACAACTTAGAGCTTAACTTGAAGGAAATCGAAATGGAAATTTTCAAAACGTAACATGCTAAAATCAAAACATTATCACTTATAACAATTTATCTAGTGGACAGAATAGATAATATAGGGTATCAATTTGAAGATCTCGGTGAGCCATTCAAATTGATATATATATCCCCTCTGGTCAAGTCTGAAGCCTTGATAATCGATGAAAACTGTCCTTTTCATAGTGTGACATAACGTAAAAAATTAATTAATTGAATCAGTATCATCATGCACGATTTTGCAGAGGAATAAATGCTGTTCAAAATAATGTATAAATATCCCTGTTTAGTCCATTTAGCAGTATCAAAAAATCCAACTAAAGTCAATATTTCAAGTGAAACATAAAATTAGTATATTGTGTACCAGGTACACATACTATTTTTCGTCATATCTGCACACTATAGTTCGATTTTTCTTAGTAAATTCAGGGAGGAACGTGGGTTACGTCATTCCGAGGATCGTCAAAAACAACAGCAATCCGAAGAATGGAATAATCCACTTTCCCCCCATCATTTGGGGAGGAAAATCGAACTTTCCGTGCAGATATGACGAAAATTCAATTTTCGTAAAAAAAACTCCTAAGTCAATCATAAACCGTCAGAAATGAACATATCATGTTTCATTTTGAAGCTTATTCAATAAGTTTCCGAATGAGTACATTATATGCATGGTTGATGGAAATGGAAGAAGAGCTTGAGCATAGAATTGAAAGAAAGAAGTATTAATTAAAAATTTATTGTAATTTGGTACAGAATATTAATTTTTTACAACAAATTCAAGATGCCAGGAAATTCTCGTCTTACATGAGCTGAAATTTGTTTTGTTTTTATTATTCAACCCATTGCAGAACACTACGAAACAGAATTTTCATCTTCTTGTCTAATTATAAAGTTCAATAGAAATAATTTTTTTTTAATTAAAAACGAAATTTTTACGGATCTATTCGGAAGCTTACTACCAATGGAATCAGTATAAATGCAAAATTAAAAAGACGAATAATACTTAAAGTTACGGTCACATGTCTTCTGACGGATAGGCTACTCTACTTTTTTTTAAATGAACATATACATGTTGTATAGTTTGAGGACTCGATATTTCCATTCCTAGATGCAGCTAACAGTCTTTTGATTCCAAGAAAACAACTCAGTTTCCCCGTATACAAACGGATCATGAATTAGCTATGTTGGCGAACAAACAATGCTGCCGGAGTTAAGCCTCAAAAAGTCCGAAAGGGTATTAATGTCGACACCGAAAAAAGTAATGAAGAAGATAAAGTCCAAAAAGAAGTGATAGATGAAGCCCAAGAAGTACAAAAAATAAGTCATAATGGTGGAGATGACGAAAATGGCAGAGATAAGGGAGATGACGTAGACGACAGAGATGTCGGAGATGACAAAGAAGATACAGAGTAAAAAAAATCCGTATTAATGTTGTTGTCGTGTAACTTTTTTTCGACATTTTTTTTTTCAATTTTCATAGAATACCGCTCTTCGAATTGGCTGTAAAATGAGCCCATTATAATTGCAATTGACCATATCATACTCGAGATACATTTTTTTTTAATTTTACACGTTGTTAAATGCAGTGTCATCGGTTTCGATAAAAAAAAATAATAACTCGACATTTTTCATTTAAAAAAAAAAACAGTGTAGAAATGGTGAATCAATCTACTGAAAAACATGACATTTTTTCATAGTTTTTTGCCCCCAATGGGCGGGATAAGTGAGTTCAGTGACCGAGACGTGGCACATACTCAATAAAACAAACCACGAATTCTGCCAGGTTAGGAGTCATGCGAACAGAGAGTCACACTGCGCGTGGTTGCCACCATCGACACCATCTGGAGTTAGCTAAATGCGCACGGATTCATGTATAGTACATTCATGTATGCGTGAGCCGAGTCGAACTGTACATCAGCAAAAGTTTTTGTTTCAACACGGGTTCTTGGTTTAGCCAGATACCAGCCTAAAGTGTGAAAAATTTCTAGTGTGGCTCTCTCGCGACAACAACCTTAATATACTCTGTGCATTCACACCGAAAAACAATGTGGACTCGTTTCCACTTCTTTTAGTGGTGGACTCAGATTTGAAATTCACTCAAAATTCTTTACTGTGTAGAGCATCAAGGGTCATGGAGATTGAAATACATTCGCCACCCCAGTCCATGTCTAAAAGCACTAGATCCACTCCAAACTATAATGCAAGCGTATCCACGAGCAAAGCGCCCCCTACTACAAATTACGGTGAGGAACTTAAACACAGATGCGTACAGACCTATTTCTACAGTCACATTCAATCCCACTCACACTTATCAACATTCGGTAGGTACCCTGATAGAAGGAATCAGTTGCCCCTAACGAAACTCATAAACTGTCAACCGTATTCATGAATAGTTCACGAATTGTTAGTTATGGTTTGTTAATAAGTGTCGCTAAGAGTGATTAAATAATTGAATATTTTCTATCATTTTACCAGCTTCAGTAGGTACCAGCTTCGGCAGTTATCGGGGTCGATTGTTAGGTTGATTGTCAGTTCTTTCCTCCCTCGCGAACAACTTTCCACCCTTGAGCGGAAAGTATTCTCCTTTCTAGGTACACACGATATTTTCCGTCATAATTATACGGTTAAGTTAGATTTTTCTTCGTAAATGAAGGGAGTCAGAAACAACAGAAATTCGAGGAATGGAATAAGCCACTTTCCGTCATTTGGGAAGGAAAATCGAACTTTCCGTGTAGGTATGATGGAAAATAATATGTGCACCTCAGAAAGGAAAAACATGACTTTCCGCCCTTACAATATACAATACAATCACAACAATATATTAATGTTGGTATTCGCTTTCATTATGCCTAGACTCTTAAACTAAAAACTCGAAATTACTCGTACGATTGTTATTATGCATTTCGGGTATTGTCTCCAATAACTTCTATTGATTTAGCTGACTGTAAATGACTTCAGAGTACAAATCATGTGGTTTCGTGATTTCGATGATCTCAATGATTTGGATGATTTCATGTGATTTCGAATTAATTTCATCATGGAGTGGTGCCACGATTTCCGAAGTGAGTCTTCCCTTGGTTTTTTTTAATCAGGGCAGGTCTGAAATCCGGGATGATTTTGTATAATCCGGCCTGGTAGCGCTCGGCGAACCTGACGTGTCTGCCAGTGCGTCGTTATGGGCACTGTTACTGTAGGTCATGGCTACATTGATGGTTATGGTACTTCAGGCTCAGGTACTGGACAATGTTGAATATTTGAATAGGAGCGCTGATGAGTATTGCGGATGTCCGAGCTTTTAACGAGGGTGTTGAAAGTAATATTGCGATTGGTTGCGAAATCAGACAAGGGATTGGTTTGGTGGAAGGCAATTTTCGCGCAAATTTAATCCAGTTTTTGGTCCGGGGTGACGTCATGTGATGAGCGAAGGATTATTGGAGGGATGTCAGTTAGGTATGAAGGATTAGTACACCTAATACCCGTCGATGAGTCGGGACTGAGATTATAGCGTAGGAGAAAGCTTTTTATGATTTTGCGAGTCGGGAAAGTCTAGGATGAAATTCTTCATTTTCTGTGCGAGAGGGAGGAATAGGGGTGATTTAGCGAAAATGTTTCAAGAATTTGGAAATCGTGTATGCATGAAATGTTCCATAAACGCCCACTGCCTTTCACACATTCAACCAGACACATGAATTAATCCAAACACCCCACTATTGTTGATCCCAACCATTGAATTCATAGATAAAATTATGAGCGCTTCAAAAGGAGACAATGACACCAATATGGAAAGACCAGAGGGATGTGAGGATGATGAAAACATGAATGATGCAAATCGTACGGAGAATGTTAGTCAATGCGACATCAGGAATAGAAGTATGAGTGTTGATCAGAGAAGCGGAAACGCCAATAATAGGTGGGGACGTCCATCAATTACGTTAAAATTTTCAAATTCTAGCGTGCTCTTCCCTTTTCCAGTAGCGTTATCCCCACTTTGTGTTGCGTCGAACGGACTTAGTCAAGCAGAGAGGATGGGCCTTTACGATCCGGGTCGTAAAGGCTCATCACCCGATACAATGCGCTCTATTCAACCCATTGAAACATACTAAAAAATTAGTAGGAGGACCAACGTTCTTGGCGCGGAGTTTTTCAACTCATTGTCTAGTATCAATCTAATTGTTCATCTTCTGATCCGCGCCAAGGACGTTGGTCCTCCTTCTACTAATTTTTTATTTCATCAAGATTTTTTTTTAAATCCTCATTCGATTTGAAACTATTTCTCTGATAGAAATCTGATTGTGCATTATTTTCGTTTATTCGACATTGTTGACTTGGCTTTCTTTTTCATTTCTTTGTATTTTTCAAAAATTTCTACTTCCCAGTAACAACCAAACAAAACTTTTTCTTGGCGCGTTTTTTTTTACAAAAACATGTGTTTTTGTTTTTTTAGGGATACCAGGTATACCCTCGTCGAAAAATGTACAAAATATATACCTATAATATGGCCTAATTTTATATATTTCTTAACACATAAACAGATACAAGGACGGGGGCAGGCACAGGGAAGAAGACAGGTACAGAGACTCTAACTGTTACAGGAACGGAAACAGGCACGTCACCAGAAACAGGTACTGGGATGGGACAGGTTACGGAGACAGTTATGGGAATGGTTATGGACAGAGGTATGGAGACATGCAGGAAGACATGCATCGAAACAGATACGCTGCCAGGTACAACGATCGGTACGGAGAGAGGTACAGGGACAGATACAGGGATGAATATGGGGACCGATACATGCATATGCACAGGGACAGGGATGAGTCCGGGGACAGATACGGGAACATGTACGGAGACAATTACAGAAGGAGATTTTAAGATCGATCGCGAGGAAACTGGAGTAAGATAGAAGAAACTTATTGACAAAATTTACATTTAAATATCATGTTTTCCTTTAAAATTTCTTGTTTACCGATTTTGTTTTCTATGTTTGTTGAAGCAATTGTTTGAGACAAAAAAAATGTTCCAACACTTTTTTTCTAAATAAACTGTTTGTTGCTTTTTTTCAAATAATCGAGTATATAAGTGAAAAGCGGAATTTATATAACGTTTTACACCTTTGATTTTGGAGCGCCAACGGCTCTCATCTGCTCTAATTCCACATGTTTACAATAGAAAATCTTATAAAAATGTAATCAAATATTGAATATTCGAAAGACATCGAGATCATAAACTTGAGTCCGAACGGTGCATTTTCTCGCAAGCTAGTCGTAAGTAGCCAGTAAGCGCACTATGAGCTGTATGCGACAGATTTGAAAGACAATGAACAGTTCAGGCTGAAGTGATTATGTGAACGATGAAGGTTATGCTCCTCGCTCGAACCGGTCACGAACTTGCAGTGCCAGATACAGTGGCATTCTCTAATCAGTCAAATCATCTCCCTAATAATCGTCTATTTTTTCTTGGGGAAGAAAGCCATGCACAACTATTTTCGCTTGTGGGATATCATAATTATTATTGTGGTAAACCAATTTTAAAATTTGAAGGAATAATCAACTACTTCCCAATCCTCAACCGATTGTCTTCATGCCCTCAACTCCGATCGTATTATGACTAGAGTATTCCCCTCATAAACCGCGATCATAACTTCGTCTCGTTTTTGAGGTTCTTCGAGGACATCAATTTTGAGCTTTACTTCTTTTCATGTATTCGGCCCGCAACCCTTGAAGCCCTAATGAGATGTTCGATTCATAAGGTAGAAAATTCCCGAGCATTAGTGAGATCCAAAAAAGGCCAATTCAATTATGAGACCCAAAATTAATGGAAGCCAAAAATGCAGCCCAAAATGATCCGCAAAATGGTGAGGTAAAGATGAGGCTCAAAATGGTCAGGTAGCTGTGATTAAACTTCACTTTGGTGTGGAGTTTCTGCCCGATCGGTCCAGTAGTTCCTGAGAAATATCAACTTCTTTAAATTTCTTTTTTCATCAATATCTCGAAATCTACTACGCCGATTAATTTTTTTTTCAAAATACTCGCCTTGATGGCTTCTATCTAGATCAATCGAAATATACATACACGTTCAGTCAAAATGTAAAGATATTTCCGGTTTTCCGTTTTTTCATGGAAAATCTTTTTTACACGATGACTTAATGAAACATGGTCAGATCGAAAACAGTAGATCCCAAAATGCGCAGGCTAAAAACGGTTGAACCCAAAATGGCTGGGTCCAAATGCTCTTACCAAAGATGGTCGGTCCCAAAAATCAGCGGTCCAAAATGGTCGGGCCCAAAAGTGGTCTGACATGAAAATGGTTGAGTCAAAAAATGGTCGGCCCGAAAATGGTTGGCCCAAAAATGATCGATCCAAAAATGACCGGGCCAAAAAGATCAGTCCCAAAAATAGTCAGGCCCAAAAATGAACGGTTCCAAAAATGGTCGGACCCAAAAATGAGCGGTTCCAAAAGTGGTCGGACATGAAAATGGTCGAGTGAAACATGGTCGGCCCGAAAATGGTTGGCCCAAAAATGATCGACCTAAAACTGACCGGGCCAAAAATGAGCGGTCCCAAAAATGGTCGGACCAAAAAGGTCGGTCCGAGAATTGTCGAGCCCAAAATGGTCGGGCCAAAGCTGCTGGGCCAAATATGACCGCACAAAAATGTGCGGTCAAAAAATGAGCCGGCCAAAATGGTCGGATCAAAAATAGTTGGGTCAAAAATGATCAGTCTAAAAATGGACGGGCCAAAAATTTCCGGGCTCAAAAATGGTCGGGTCTAAGAGGGTTAGCTCCAAAATTGTGAGACCCAAATTGTGCAAAATGGTCACTCGATAAATTAAGCCCGAAATGCTTGGGCCCAAAATGGTCAAGCCAAAAATAGCCTGGCCTTAAATTTTTGGGCTCAAAATAGTTGAGCCCAAAATGGTCAGGCTAAAAAATTGTCAACCGCGAAATATGACAAAAAATAATCGGGCCGAAAATTACGCCAAAATGCGGTCAGGTCCAGAATAAGACCCAAATTTTAGAGCTGTAAAAAACATCTTTAATGATCTTTCAAAGATCTTTTTATATTATTTTTGGAAGATATTTCGAAGACAAATTTTTATCTTCCAAAGATCTTTCGCATTATATTTGAAAGATTTTCCGAAGACAAATTTTCATCTTCCGAATAATCTTTCTGCGACACAGAAAAGATCTTGCAAATAATCTTTCGAAATATCTTCCAAAAAATTTTCCGAAGATCTTCCAAAGACGGAATTTTTTTTATTTAAAAAATTAATTTCCTTTCTTCTTTGTTCCCGATTGTCTGGATGATTTTTTTTCTGAGAAGAAGATCATAAGACCAAGTTCTCATAAAATTTGCAGAGTGATGAAAATTTTTTCTCGCCGATTGTGATTTTTCAAAAAATTTCACTGTTTTCATTTGAATTTTGATTGTTTGAGAACAATGTGAGACAATTGAATTCAATCATTATGGATCGAATTTCTCTTCCCAAACATTTGGAGCTAATCGAAAAAGCTTTAAAATGAGTACAATCAACCTGAATTCGATGACGGATTGCAAAAACCGACGATTTCACTGATAAAATTGATAACTTTACTGTGAAACATTGACATTTTTTACTGAGTTTCTGACACCTTCACTATGAAAATTTACATTTTCCACTGATTTTCGCAGTGAAAACGCCGGTTTTTGTCATCTAAGGCATACCCCTTAGTGTAGATCTCGAAGAAATCACCGTTTCCTTTTTTCCGTGTACTCGAAAACGTTTTTTTTTTCAACTGAAATTTTAGGGACAAATCCGGGACATACCGAATATCATTACCGATATTTTCACCGAAGGAATTGTTATTGATGTTTTTGTGCTCCATTATTCATCAAATCAGTGATTTCTTTGCTCCGAAAAATTAGTTTCTGGGAGCAATGCGTAAATCACGAAGGAAATCAATTTTATGACTTGTAATTAGTGATGGGCGATTCTCTAAAAAAGAATCGATCCTGGAGAATCGATTTTCAAGAAGAATCGATCTTTAAAAAATCGATTTCCGTGAAAAAAATCGGAAAAAATTGGTGAATCGATTTTTAATTTTAAAAAATGAAGAAAAATTGAATATTTTTCACATTAATGTTAGAATCGTCCAAATCAGTAGCGGAGTGGTGAATGGCACCAAGTTAACTTGTCCCCTAGTAAAGTTTTCGAGTAATATCCCTGAATTAGAGAGAGGTAGCGGATTTTTTTCAAAGATCTTCTTTCTAGAGCGGAATGAGAACTACGAAAAAGATCTTCACGAAAATGGCGCGATCTTCTTGAGATTCAGCGATATTCCTCGAAAACTCACCTATTAACTTAATTGTCTTATTAACACTTCGCTACGCAAATCATTCAATGTTTCGTTTATATTTAGTTTTGCTTTGTAATAAATAGACTTTTCTATAAATATATGTATGTATATTGATTTTGTTTCTTATCAAGAGTCGGATAAGTTGATGGTAGGTATAAAATTAGGATGTTGACCACGACATTGTTAAATGGTCGTACGTATCATGGATCCTTCACGAGTTGCAACAGTCATTTATCTGGTTCCATTTCCCCTCATGAGCTCTCCTTGTGTAGCATTTTGGAAAAAAAAATCAAATTAGCTCTCAGGATAATTGTACATTCGAGGGTGAAAGTGTTGAAGCCATAAGGGGGCCAGGAAGGGCCAGAAGGAGTCGAGAAGGAAGGAAGTGAAAAGCTGTGCTGAAGGGGAGATGAAATAATATAAGAAACTTTATTTAGAACATTTTATCATTCTCATAGATTATGAATGGGAAAAAAACAGATTGTCATTTCCGGCATGACATCGCAAGAACATATATTCTCTTCATAAAATTATTCAACATTCATTAACAAAATATGAATAGCTGCACGAGGCCAAAGCTGTTTTTTTTAAAGTAGAACGAGATGAATAATTAAACCAAATCCCAATAATGTTGAGGTACACATCCCAAAAAAACCAGCATGTTAACATGCTCACCCGTCAGTCGATTACGAGAATCGGTGACAACATTGCCAGCTGTGGAAAAAAGACGCTCCGAAGGTACGGATGACCCTACCACATTACAAAACTTCATCGCGACTTTTGACAACAGTGGAAAGCCTTGCCCAACACTTTTCCAGTATTGGATTGGATCGTTGTCTCTTAGGATTACCCCTTGACTGATGTACTGGGTTAACTCTGCGTGAAAAGCTGCTGAACTGACATCGGCAGACAGCACTTTGTTAGTTACCAATTCCTCGTGATAGTCCCAGAGACTGGGCTCCGCCCCTAACTCAGGTTCTTTCACTTGTCGTGGTTTCGACCGATCCTTCCTGGCTTCGGCCTTCATGAATCGATCAATTTTACCAATAACAGTAGCGGCTGACAAAGCTGATTCAAAGTGGACTCTTTTGAATCGAGGGTCCAGAATTGTCGAAATTGCCAACACCTCATTATCTTCAATGTTGCGAAAACGCTTGTCCAAGGCTTTCAACAGCGCCTCCTGCAACTGTTGCCCAGTTACTGTGATTGGAGTCATTTTCTCAAGAGTTGTTTTGACACAACGCGTCACTGGGATTACTGTGCCTCCAGTGGCGTATTTCTGACCTGAGAGTTCAATAATTGCATCCCTGAGGGGTTTCATGAGTTGGGTTGCCTCATCCAACATCTCCATTTCATCACGTCGAGGGAGTTCTAGCCTTGTATTCGATTCCAGGAGAGTGGTGGCTACGAATGATTTCATATCGACAAAACATCTGAGCATTTCATACGTGGAATTCCACCTTGTGGGAGTGTCCATCAGCAGAACTAGCAAGTTTCCATCGCTAGCACCTTCTCTTTTTTGCTGCTTCTTCAGGTGGTCAGTTAACACGACACTCCGACGGACTGCTTTGACGATCTCTCTTGCACCATCAATAATGTTTGGAAGAGTTTCCATGGGTTTCAGCGCATCAGGGACGACATGCGCTGAACTATGGGCAACACAAATCACATGACGCGATAAACCGACCGTATCTTGCACCGCTTTGATCATGTTCGTTCCTCCGTCGGTGACAACGGCGGTTACATCCGATAATTTTACATCGTATGTCTCCAAAGCATCCGTGAGTTTCTGACCCAAATAGTCCCCCGAATGGCGCTCGTCAAGTGGATAGACTCCCAAAATCGCTGACTGCAGAGCCACATCTGGAGATAGGTAGTGATCTGTAATCCCTAAGTAGCTTTGATTTTTGCAGTCGCTGCAACAATCACAAGTTAATACGTGAGAATCCACTGATGCCAGGTCACTCTTCAGTTTCTCAGTGAATTCCTTATATTTAAGTTCCATTAACCTTGTCATCGTCCTTCGGCTAGGGACTTTGTAATTTGGTTGAGCAACACGCATCAAATTCAAGAATCCTTCATCCTCAACTGAAGATAATGGCCGATGATCTTTAGCAATATAATACAGTATCGCATTTGTCAATTGGGTTGCCATCGACCCGCCTTCTGGAAATCAAATTTGCTCAATGATTGCGCTCTTTTATGGGATAAATATATTGAACAGATGGCCACTCACCTGATAAAGAATTCAATTTATTGAACGTCTCGTCAATTCTGCGGTTTTTCATCTAGAACCATATATATCGTTGTTAGATTAAAAAGTGGGAAAAATGATGAACCCAATTGATTTTGATCTATACTTCTACGGAAAACATAGTTTTTCACGGTTTTACCTTCGAAATCGTTCTCGGAAGCACGGGGCAAAATCGATTGGGTTCATCATCTTTAAAATGGATAATTCTTTTCCATTATACCTTTTTAACTGTTGATTTAATGGGAGCATGAACTGGAGACATCACCTTCCTTTTCTTTTGTTTACCAGAATCGTGTGGACTATGAGAAGCTGCAGAAGTTGTGATCTTTTCAAAATGTGTTGGGTGGTTACGTTCGACATGATTCCATAAATTAGTAGTATTCCCCTGATTTTTCACAATTTCATTGCAAAAAAGGCAACGACTTGATGATGGACCCACTTTTTTGAAGTATTCCTTGATACAACTTCTCTTCTTTTTCCCACTCTTGTGATTGCTGCATAGATAAATGAATGAAGAGTAAATACAAATGAATGCAAGCGCTATTCCACCTAATTCCGTCATGTCAATTAGACTAGAGATATTTATCAAAAAGTAAATCCATAGATGAAGAGAACAATTTTAAATTCTGACATTTCTGTTTTAGTGAGAAAGAGTGGCTTTACGGGTGATTTTCGGTCTTTGGTGGATATCTCGGATTCTAGGGGGAATAGGGTTATTTTCATAGAAACATTTTCCGTAGCTGTCATACTGCTCTACAGAAAAGGTCTATTTGAGATTGAAGCTAAATTGAGATGCCGGTCGGGGAAAAGTGGAATTGTGGAAGGAGGTGGAAAATTAAAACACGCGGAATTATAAAACCACACTGTTGATGTACTTTATTGTGGAATAACCCACGCGTCTTGATAAATTAAATAATGTTACACTATTGAGTTGCTCGACAAAGTCAATTAAATGATGATTTAAAAATGCACTGCACTTGAGATTCTCTCGATATTGAACTTGATGATTGACTCAAAATAATTGATAGGTAACTCGGAATTAATTGATAGTAGAATTGAATTAAATAGAGACGTTGTACGGAGCGCTAGACTCAAATGTATCGCGTTGATGTACTCCGGTGATGTACTCGATTGAGCGGTTACGGCGATACAGTACTGTGATTAGAGTGACTCTCTCGGTGGCTAGAGCGATACTACTGACTTTTTCGGGAATTTTCTTCGTAGTTGACTGTGATCCCGAAGGGTCCCGAAGTTTCTCGAGATTTTCGTTGAGCCCGGTGACCGTTTGACTAGTTTGAATAGCTGAATTTCAAACAAGGTCTTTACGAAAATTTCGATATCTCTATTAGATCTCGAAATATTCATCAAAAACTAAAGTTTAAGTGAAATTGACTTTGTTAGTGGATTTTCCTGCAGAACAGATCAGTTTTTGAGAAATATCTAGGAATCCATGAGAGATAGCAAAATTTTTGTAAAGACCTTTTTTGTAGGGAATAATGAGAGCTACAAAAAAGGTCTGTTTGAAACGTAACCCAAGCTCTCCAAGACCAAGGTCGATCAGCTCGGCCAATTACGAAAATCATCGGTCTTTTCCGGGTCAACGCTCAGGTCTAGTAGAGTCACCGTAAATTAACGCGAGTCAGTATAAAACGATCGGCCATATAATCCGTTTTGATTAGAGTTCAACTCCGTATTTGAGTAACGCGCAGAGTGTAGACACGTCCAGTACATTAACGTCTATTAGCTCGGCGATAGAAATTCAGTAAAAAGAAAATCACGTTATTTATTGGCCATTTAACCAGTGACTCAACAGTGCAAAAACTATAGACAATTAAATTAACTCAGTACGATCAACTAGTGACAAGGTGTTTTGTAAATTTGACAAAGCGTGGTTTGAACCCGAGAATAAATTAACGTTCATATTAGGTCAAGACTCTCAACAATTATTTCACACCGACGATCTTCTAACCTCCCAATCCACCCTAAATCTAGTTCCTCACCAAACATTGGTCCTTCGAGCCGGATTTGGGAGTAATCAATGTGATCGGATTCGGGTGAATTTAAAAAGACGCCTCGTGTAACGAACTTTCGGGGTCTACACGAGTCGGTCAACGGATAGAGTCTCAACGGACAAAGAGTATTTGTGCTATTGTTTTCTCTTGGCGGTAATCCGAAGTGTAAACATCAGCGTCTCAAAGTGGTGAAAAGGTTCGTGAGAGTTCGGGATTTACGAGTACTGCCGAAGGACCTCAACGCTGGGCCAGTGCGCTCAGCAACAGGCGGCCTCCCAAGCGACGCCTTACCAACACAACGCAAACGTCTACGGTCGGTAACGCATCGACAGTACGTCAATGGTTGGTAACGCATCGACAGTCGATACATCACCGACATCCGAAGCCACTCAACAAGGAATTCTCAGGCAAGTAGACTTTCAATTACATGATCATGTCTGATCCAGATACCGAAATTGAAAAACAAGCCGTAGATAATCAGCAAGATGCTAGAGGCGCAGCGGCACAACCAACGAAGAAAAAACCTTCACCATCAACAATTCCGAAAGTTGTAATCAGCGAGACTGAAGACGAAGCCAACATCCCGAGTACTCAACGAATTCAGCACATCAAGACGAGATACTCGGAGGTGATAGGGCTGAAACCCGCTGCAGGTCTCACTGTGCATCAAGAGATTTTACTGAGGCAGCTAAAGTTCAGAGTGGAGAGCATCACCCACATTTATAAGGAGCTCACCACCACGATCATAAATGACGAGGACGTCACCGTGGAAGAGCTGGATGAACAGAAAGAAATCCTTGAGACCTACTGGGCAGAGTTTCACTCACAGCAGGAAGGCGTAATCGAATATCTCCCTCACGATCATTCCTACTTGACTGAAGGAATCTTCGAACCGACAGCTGCCACAAAGGAGCAAAGTATAAAGCTCATCAGTAAGCTGAAAGGTCGGCTGTCGAAGAAAACTCAACCAGCAAGCAATTCACCAGGCCAAGAACACCCAGACAAGCTCAAACGTCTGGATTTGAAGGCTTTCGACGGCACCCCATCCCAGTGTAAGGAATTCAGAGATCTCTTCACCTCGCTGGTCGGTAGCAAATCAACAATCGCACCAGTGGAGAAGTTGATTAGGCTCAAAAGCAGCCTCAGAGGACCTCCAGCTACTCTCATATCGACATTGGACATCAACGACCAGAATTATGAAAAGGCTTGGCAAAAGCTCAAGGCGAAATACGATGATCCAAGATTGGTGGCTCAGTACCTGTTCAATCGAATACTGGAGCTACCAAAAATCACCAAGGCCACTCAGGAGAAACTCAACCACAACACAGCAGCAGCAGTCGAGTCGCTAGACCAGCTACGAGAGGTAGTCGGTCTCTCAGATGCGAACTTAATTGAACAGATGATCGCCCACCTGCTGAGGAGATCATTAGATGCAGAAACCCTCAAGCAGTGGGAATTGAAACTGGGAGACTCCAGAGACTTTCCCAGTCTGAAGGAATTCGTCGGATTCGTCGAAGCCTGCGGCAGAAGAATCAACGCAGGATCAGAGCTTCATGCAACACAGGAAACCAACATCGCCGACAGGAAATCACTGAAGAAGAAGAAGAGCTCTTACGCAGCAGCTACTCAACAAGACAGCAACGCTGAGAGGCTTCTTCCGAGAAACTGTTGTGCCATGTGTAAGGAAAAACATTTTATCTCCGAGTGCCAGAAATTCAGGGAGTTGCCTCCAGTAAAGAGGAACAGCGTGGTCATAAGCAATGGCCTCTGCTTCATCTGTCTGGGACCTCACCGAAAGACGAAGTGTTTCTCAACGAAAAGATGTCAA
>NW_021681085.1:54301-84704 GCF_001412515.2 Diachasma alloeum
ATGGTCTGCGCGAAGACAAAGGTAGCACCGATCAAGCGCATGACTATTCCAAGATTAGAGCTTACAGCAGCTCTCTTGTTAACACAACTAGTAGCCTCAACACAGAGGATGCTTCAGCTCGATCATCCAGAAACTCATCTTTGGTCGGATTCAGCAGTAACACTCGCTTGGATCAGAAGCCACGCATCAAGGTGGAAAGATTTCGTCCACAACAGAGTGGTCAAGATCCAGGAAACTCTCCCGAATGCCATCTGGAGACACGTCAGTGGGAAAGAAAATCCAGCCGACTGCGCATCCAGAGGCATATCTCCAAGTCAGCTAGCAGATCATCAACTTTGGTAGTCAGGACCTGAGTGGATTACTCAGGATCCTGAAGAGTGGCCACAATCAACAATTGACGGTCCAGCAATGGACATCTCAGAGGTGGCCAAGGAAGCGAAACCAGCACGAGCACATCCAGTTGCACCAAAAGTCAACGAACTTGCTGAGCTACTCACCAGGTACAGCTCGATGGCTTGGCTTCTAGCAGTAATAGCGACTATCAACAGGGCAATCGACAGATTCAGGAGACTGCCGACGCCCCCGGGACCAATCCTGTCAACAAGAGAACTCAACGAAGCGAGATTATTCTGGGTAAAAATAACACAAAATTAGTACTTTGTTTCAGCCCTTCGTGTGCTTCAGAGAAATCAACAGCTACCACGAGGTCACCAATTAGCAAAGCTCACACCAACCCTAGACGAGTTGAACATCATGAGACTTGGGGGACGCCTGAAGAACTCAGACCTACACCCTGAAGAGACACACCCAATAATCTTGCCACGTCAGTCGAGATTCACCACACTGGTGATCGAAGAAGCTCATCGCAGAACCCTCCACGGAGGGACTCAACTCACGCTGGCCTACACCAGGCAAAGGTACTGGATAATCGGTGGCAGGGGTACAGTCAGAGCGTACATTCTGCGCTGTGCTATCTGCACCAGACACCGAGTGAAGCAGGCTCAACAACAGATGGGTCAGCTGCCTGCAACCAGAGTATCACCATCCAGAGCATTTCTTCACACAGGGGTGGATTATGCAGGTCCATTCCAGATCCTGACGTGGAGACCAACGAATGCACAGCCAGGACAGTTGCACATTGCAGTTTTTGTGCGCTTTACAACTTCAGCAGTTCACCTAGAACTCGTCAACAGGCAGACCACGGAAGCCTTCCTAGGAGCCTACAAGAGATTCACCGGAAGACGGGGCATTCCAGCTGTCATGTACAGTGACAATGCCACCACGTTCACCAGCGCAGCAGAAGTTCTAGAAAGGCTCTATCACCAAGCTTCCAGAGAAAATCAACGAATTCAGGCTGCTCTCGCCACCAATGGGACACAATAGAGCTTCTCACCACCTAGAGCCCCTCATTTCGGTGGCAAATGGGAAGCAGCCGTGAAATCAACAAAATATCACCTCAAAAGAGTCCTGGGAAAGACAACACTAACGTTTGAGGAACTCAACACCATAGTGATCCAGATAGAGGCCTGTCTAAACTCCAGGCCAATCTGTCCGATGTCGGACGACCCAGATGATCTCCAAGTGCTCACACCAGGATATTTTTTTATAGGTGAGCCTCTCCAAGTAATCCCAGAGTCTTTATACGTCAACGAGAACCCCAGCAAAATTCGACGATGGAACCTGGTGACGCAGATAATTCACCAGTTCTGGTCCAGGTGGTCCAAAGAGTGTCTTCAACGGTACCAGTCAATCTACAAGTGGAAGACACGTCAACACAACATAGAGGTTGGCAATATGGTGCTGATGATGGAAGACAGCTTTCCACCAACGCAGTGGCCAATTGCCAGAGTCATAGCAACGAAACCAGGAGCAGATGGGCTTACAAGGGTAGCCAAACTAAGAATGACCAAGGTAGAAGTCGGCACGCATCCAGACGGGTCACCAAACCTCCAGAACATCAAAACGACCCACTCGGAGTTTGATCGACCAATCGCCAAGCTCTGTCTGTTGCCAACAGACCCACCACCACCAGAACAGCCTCCAGAAGAAGATCAACTAGAGGACGAAGAAGACCAACAGAACGACAACCAGTAATTCAACAACCCTGATGTTGAATGCCCCCGGGGTGTTTGAAACGTAACCCAACCTCTCCAAGACCAAGGTCGATCAGCTCGGCTAGAGTTCAACTCCGTATTTGAGTAACGCGCAGAGTGTAGACACGTTCAGTACATTAACGTCTATTAGCTCGGCGATAGAAATTCAGTAAAGAGAAAATCACGTTATTTTTGGCCATTTAACCAGTGACTCAACAGTGCAAAAACTATAGACAATTAAATTAACTCTGTACGATCAACTAGTGACAAGTTTTTTTGTAAATTTGACAAAGCGTGGTTTAATTCATATTAGGTCAAGACTCTAATTTATTAGGTCGAGACTCTAATTTTAAATCATATTAGGTCAAGACTCTCAACAATTATTTCATACTGACGATCCTCTAACCTCCCAATCCACCCTAAATCTAGTTCCTCACCAAACAAGGTCCTTATGAAAATTCAGTTATCTACATTAGATAAGAAGATATTAATCAAAAACTGAATCTTGAGTTGAATGGATTTGTAGTTTCATGATTTGGGTATTGAGTTGTGCGATTATCTTGGAAACGAGGAGTTTTAGGAGGAAATGTCAAACAACCTTTTTTGTAGAGAATTAAATTTCCAACAAAAAGTGTTTGTTTGAAACGTAACTCAACCTCTCCAAGACCAAGGTCGACCACTCGGCCAATTACGAAAATCATCGGCCTTTTCCGGGTCAACGCTCAGGTCTAGTAGAGTCACCGTAAATCAACGCGCGTCAGTATAAAACGATCGGCCAAATAGTCCGTTTTGATTAGAATTCAAGTCCGTATTTGAGTAACGCGCAGAGTGTAGACACGTTCAGTACATTAACGTCTATTAGCTCGGCGGTAGAAATTCAGTAAAGAGAAAATCACGTTATTTAATGGCCACTTAACCAGTGACTCAACAGTGCAAAAACTATAACCAATTAAAATTAATTCAGTACGATCAACTAGTGACAAGGTATTTTGTAAATTTGACAAAGCGTGGTTTAAACGCGAGAATAAATTAACGTTCATATTAGGTTAAGACTCTCAACAGTTATTTCACACCGACGATCCTCTAACCTCCCAATCCACCCTAAATTTAGTTCTTCACCAAACAGTGTTTTTTGACAGTTTCCACTAATACCACTCATTCGCGAGATAATTAACGAATCAACGAGAGATGAAATATGAAATAATCCAAGTTCAATAGAAAATCTTTGTTAATTGAGAGATTATCTCGGAGATGAGCGATTTTAGAGGACAATGTCAAAGGACCTTTTTTGTAGAAAACTGAACTTCCAACAAAAAGTGTTTTTTGACATTTCCACTAATATGCAGGAATTGATTGAAATTCACCTGACAACGCTGGGCAATGGATCGTTCTCATCGTCGACGTCTATGAATTCGTCGTCCTGTTCGTTGGAGCTGAAATTGAGTACGTCATATAGGTAATCAATATTTCTGCGACGAGAGAGGGAGGGATAAAAGAAAAGTGGATACTTACGCAGTTGAGACTGAAATCGAGGCACGTTGTTCTGTTGAGATGACCTTGGGATTTCTGTCCGCTGACAGTTTGATTTGACGTTTTTTCTCGTAGCTGATTTTTGATGGTGTTGATGGTGTTGGATGGATTTCGAAGGTGTTGATGTTTGCTTTCTGATTATTCATGAGATCTGGAGATGCTTGAAGTATTCTTACTTATTGGCTGTGATTTTGATGAGGTGTTGCTGTTGACTTTCTGGCTATTACAGAGATTTGGAGACGCTTTTGCAGAATCGTCATCAGTTGGAGTCGGTGGACCGGTTTCATCCCCATGAGTTTCATCCACATTACACCAAGCAACGTCGCTAGGGAGAATGATTGAACGATGATTATATAGTTTGGTTTATAGTCCATCGCAGTACTCATTTTAAATGAAAATTACTAATATTTACTAATGGACATCGTCGATAGATCTTCGAATGCATTCAAGTTCCTCTTCATGTCCATACTCATCACAGGGTGACGACCAATCTCCACTACTGATCTTTTTTCGAACGTAATCGTGGACGAACTGCTTAACATCTTGAAAAAATAACGAATCATGCACGAATTATGATTCTGGACTAGAGAAAAGAAAAGTAATTTTCCAGAAGATATTTACTCATGAGGTTTACGTATGTTCGACGATCTAGATCGGTGAGCCGGTGAGGATCATGAATATTGTCATTCGGGACTATCAACATGGAAAATTTGCGGTTAGGATCCACCGGGGGAGCTGAAATTTGAATTTATTAGTTAATTGGGATACGTCAAGGGGAGGAAAAATTGGAGTTGAAAAGAAAAATTTACTCACGACTTCCTCTGAACATTTTCTTGGCTTTTTTCAGCGTCACCGTGAAGTGAGTTGAACTTGAAAGTCCACATTTCACACGTGATCACCCACTCTACACTTGCATTGAGCGGCGGGAAAATGAGGAATTTCAAATATAGAATATGTTTGATGACTGTTTATTCCCATTTTACATCTGTATTTCATACATATTTATTCAAGAATCTCAGTGAAAAATTTGTGAAAAATTCTTCGACTTCCTGGAGACCGGAGATTGGCCGAGTGCTCTTCATCTAATCTCTCACCGTCACTGGCTCGCTGGAGGAGGAAAATTAATATTTATGATTAATTGTATTTTTCAATGATTATTACTAATCCCCACTCAGGTTTACATACTAATGGATTCCATCTCGAGCTCGAAATAACTGGTCGATGTGTTGACGGGAGGTAGAAATACGTCGTGTAGAAATTAACTTTTCGATAAAATCTTGTACATAACCATCATCCCCTGTAAGTTAAAAAAAGACAGTCTTGAAATACTTTACAAACAAAATGAGTAGAAACTCTTCGCTTACGTGTTAAAGCCAAATACTGCTGCAGTGACAGTCCATCTACACGGAAAGGGTCGTCCCAATTTACCTGGATGTAAATGGTGAAATTCCTGTTGGATGTGTTCTGGGCATGTTCTGAGGATACACATATAGATTTCAAAGAAGAATTAATTTTAATTAATATACTATCTAACCATAAATCAAAATATATATTATTGGGTTTATGCGGATACCTACCTGTAATTGTGATGTTGTCCATTGTTTCTTCATTAGGTCTCGTGTTCTTGATTTCTATCCAACAATTTGCAGGTTAGGTCGCGGATATTATGGCGGCACTTAACCAATGTAAGATACGTAAGGGGCGACCTTCGTAATAAATTGAGAATGAAGTAATTTGTTTAAGAGAAAATTCGTAATAATAATACCAAGATAATTTGTAATAATTATTTTATTTTTTAATGATTTTAATATAATTAAAAAATTAAAGGATACAAAAGAATCGATTATCAAAAAAAAATCGAAAAATCGAAAAATCGAGTTTTCGAGAATCGACGAAAAAAATCGATTTTCAGGAAAAGAAAAATCGATCTTCTGAGAATCGATTCAGAATCGCCCATCACTACTTGTAATGTTGTAATGATTGAAAAAAGTGATTGAATTGCAAAAAATGTTGTCCTTCAGGTGCAATGTTCGCAAATGTATCATCAAATTGCCCCTGGAATCTCAAATTTAAAAGAAAGAGAATTTTTCGAGTAATTGCAGATTAAAAGGACATTGATTTCGTGATAACGGGTGAAAAAATAGATGAAGTGAGGTCAACCACGCTCATTTTGAAGCTTTTTGAATGATCTTCACATCTGTGAAAGCGAGAATTCGATCCCCTAATAATTGAATTCAATTATTTCAACCTTTTTCCTGATCAAGCCAAATTCACATGAAAAAAAGTGAATTTTTTTGAAAAATCATAATTCGGTGAAAAAAACATCACTCTGGAAATTTTCTGAGAGCATGGGTCTCATGTACTCCTTCTCAGGGAAAAATTTCGGAGAGGATTGGATCCACGATTTTTTTTTATTTCGAATTTGATGTGAAGTTGCACAAAGAAAAAGGACATGAATCTTCAAAAAATGATAACATGTACGAAAAAATCGCATAGAAAGTTTCAGAATCATTCTATACGAATTCTATACGAATTCTATATGTTTTTCGTATATGATATTCGGATATTTCTATACGAAAATTTTCTATACGAATTTTTTCTATAAGAATTCAGTTCCATGACATTCTGTACACAGATTTCGTTTCTATACGAAAGATGTCTATAGGGTCGAGAGAGATATGTATAAAAATGCGGCGACTCTATACCCAACATTTCTATAGATGCGGCAGTGGGTCTGATAGAGATTTCTATACGAAAGTTTTGTATACGAATTAGTTCTATACGAAAAATGTCTAAAGGGTCGAGAGAGATATGTATAGAAATGCGGCGACTCTACACCCAACATTTCTATACATACGGCAGTGGATCTTATAAGGATTTCTATACGAGAATTTTTTATACGAATTTGTTCTATACGAAAAATGTCTATAGGGTCGAAAGAGATATGTATAGAAATGCGGCGACTCTATACCCAACATTTCTATACATGCGGCAGTGGGTCTTATAGGGATTTCTATACGAAAAATGTCTATAGGGTCGAGAGAGATATGTATAGAAATGCGGCGATTCTATACCCAACATTTCTATACATGCGGCAGTGGGTCTTATAGGGGTTTCTATACGAAAGTTTTCTATACGAAATATGTCTACAGGGTCCGGAGAGATATATATAGAAATGCGGCGACTCTATACCCAACATTTCTATACATGCGGCAGTGGGTCTTATAGGGATCTCTATACGTGAGTTTTCTATACGAAAAATGTCTATAGGGTCGAGAGAGATATGTATAGAAATGCGGCGACTCTATACCCAACATTTCTATACATGCGGCAGTGGGTCTTATAGGGATCTCTATACGTGAGTTTTCTATACGAAAAATGTCTATAGGGTCGAGAGAGATATGTATAGAAATGCGGCGACTCTATACCCAACATTTCTATACATGCGGCAGTGGGTCTTATAGGGATCTCTATACGTGAGTTTTCTATACGAAAAATGTCTATAGGGTCGAGAGAGATATGTATAGAAATGCGGCGACTCTATACCCAACATTTCTATAGATGCGGCAGTGGGTCTTATAGGAATTTCTATACGAAAGTTTTCTGTACGAAAAATGTCTATAGGGTCGACAGAGATATGTATAGGAATGCGGTGACTCTATACCCGACATTTCTATACATACAGCAGTGGGTCTTATAGAGATTTCTATACGAAAATTTTCTATACGAAAAATGTTTATAGGCTTGAAAGAAATATGTATAGAAATGCGGGGGATCTATACCCAACATTTCTATACATACGGCAGTGGATCTTATAGGGATTTCTATACGAGAATTTTTTACACGAATTAGTTCTATACGAAAAATGTCTATAGGGTCAAAAGAGATATGTATAGAAATGCGGCAACTTTATACCCAACATTTCTAGACATGCGGCAGTGGGTCTTATAGGGATTTCTATACGAGAGTTTTCTATAAGAAATATGTCTATAGGGTCGGCAGAGATATGTATAGAACTGCGGTGACTCTATACCCAACATTTCTATGCATACGGTAGTGGTTCTTATAGGAATTCCTATACGAAAATTATCTATATGAAAAATGTTTATAGGCTTGAAAGAAATATGTATAGAAATGCGGCGGATCTATACCCAACGTTTCTATACATGCGGCAGTGGGCCTTATTCGACCAAACGTATAGAAATCGTATAGAAATAATTTGTATAAAAAATATTCGTATTCGTATAGAAATATCTGACTATCTTATACGAAAATACTATAGCAATTCTATATGCAATCGTAGAAAAAAATGGATACGGATTGCGTACGGAATGATTCTATACCAATTTTATACGTTTTTCTATACGATTTTATTTCTATACGAATTCTGTTACATGGCATTCTATACACGAATTTCGTTTCTAAATGAAAAATGGCTATAGGCTCGAGAGAGATATGTATGGAAATGCGGCGAATTTATTGGGTGTACAAATTAATAAGGTCCTTTTTTCCATGAAAATCAGAGGTGATTATTTAAAAAAAAGATATTTAACGGTCGAAATATTCGATGACTTTACTCCATCTCACTGGCAACTGACGAATTCCTTCGCGAAAGAAACTTGGCGGTTTTGACTCATTCATTGATGCGTTTTCGGCCCTCGTCGATTGTTTTGAAGTGCCTGGCACTATGGCCTCTTTTGCTCCAATGCATCATTCAAATGAATAAGCTGTTGTTGATAAACCTTCGCAGTAACAGTTTGGCCAGGTTTAAGTAGCTCGTAATATATCACACCCTTCATATCCCACCAGACACTCAGCATCACTTTTCTCGCATAGACATTGGGTTTCGGAGTCGACGTCGCTGGTTCGCCGGGATTCACCCACAATTTTTTGCGTTTAGGGTTATCGTATAACACCGACTTTTCATCGCCCGTAGTGATTTTGTATAAGAAATCTTTCCTTTTAAATCGAGTGAACAGAGATAGCGCCGTCTCCAGTCGTCGCTCCTTATTTTCGGGGTGTCGCGGACTCCGCGTTTTCCTTATGGAGTTTATAAACAAAAATCTCCATCTTTAACAAATACCATGGAACGTGCAGGACGATAGAGTTTGTTACCACCCAAGGCGATGCGTGTACCAGGGGTGCCGCCATTGTTGCTGGGGTGACTAGGGGGAACAGTGGATTTCGTGGCTATACAAGGATACAATCGACCAATAGAGATACCCAGTGTCTATGGAAACTGCGATCATGCAATAAGTAAAACCACACCCATGGCTTGCTGTCGACGATCATAAGAACCCCATAAAATGCGTAAATTATGAGGGCTCGGTGACACTAAATGTGGGGACACCGACTTCGAGACGCCCCTCCGGAACCACTTGAGGGTGACCACGGTCATAAAAATCAGCCTAATGGGAAAACTCATAATCAAGCGTTTCCAAATAGCCAGACCCAGCCTCTGTGGACCGTTGTTATAATGAGTAAGAAAATAATCACCGGAAAATGCAAGACTCGCACGTGCCCCGAAATACACCCAACCAGGTGTGAATTGAGATACTTCACGAGTAACACGAATGAATCGACAGTAGACTTCCCACTCATTGGTAAAACCACGATTTTTCACTCTATGCATTCAGCATTTTTGACTCGGCCAATTTTAATGAACACCGGATAATTCACCTGGAAAAAGGCATCATAATTCTCCAAGGTTATCGCACGTCAAGAGGACATGACGTCATTTTATGAACACGTGCGTTCGTGAAAACCCAATGGATCGGAAATTATGACGATTTCCACCCCATTATCACTCCCCCTCAATAGGCGTGCGTCATCATTACGAAGGGTCAAACTGAGATTCCGGGAATCATAAAAGGGGACCGATTCCTTCAATCACGCGTAGAGCGCGAACTCTGAGTTCACCCTCGCTTTTCCACCCTCTTGACCACGGGTCAGCCCGGTGCGCGCAGAAGTTATAAAATGATATGAATACTCAGATATGGCCATCGTCCGAGGACATCGGATTACCATGGACCCACCCCTACAGAATCCCTCATTACGGGTGAAGTCAATCAAGGATATATAAGGGCTGCCTCCGGACATCCAGGCCAGTTGTTAGGGCAGTTACCACGGCAGTTACCACGGCGGTTACCAGGGCAGTTACCAGTTAGTCGCCTAGTCAGTCGGCCAATTAGTCAGCAATCAGTCAGTAGACAGTCGCAGTCGCAAAGCCCCAATTACTAAGAACGTGTCACCGGGAGTCAATTGCCGAATCAGTTCTTGGCCTGGCTCAAATCACGGACAGTGATTATTCGCAAACTGCATATTTCGACTGCACTATTTTGGACTCAGCCGATTAGTGGACTCATCGCCACTAATCCCTCAACCCACTGTCTTGGGGGCAGTATTCGTCACGGACCTGTAGATACTCGCCCCAACGATGTATTGTGGTCTCGTCGTTCAAGTGGCCACCTGGAGTCATTCTTTCGTGCAGCCCCAGGTAGTCGAATCTCCGTCTTACCTGTCTTTTCACCGGACAAGTGAACCTGCCGTCGTAAGTCAGCGGATCATCACAGAGAGTCACCCATCAACACTACTTGTCATCAAAACCAGCTTTTCTTCCTGCTAGTAAGGGTCATCGGAGCGCAACATCATCGCGACTGAGTGATCACACCCACCCCAATTTTACCTAATCAACAACTGTAAGTTAATGCTAATTCGTTATCTATTAATTTTTTCTTTTTCTTTTCATTCCTTTCCAATTCTAATTCTCCAAAATTCTCCTCTCTGAGGTTTTATCTTGGGATCATTGTGGACAGCCTCTTTTTATCACTAATAAAAGCATTTCTTTATGGCATTAGAAGGGGTTCTTTCTCTTTGCGTGATCTCCATTTTTGACTCTCGCGCAATCCACCATATTGCACCTTAGTGCTTTATCCCATGCAATCCGATCCCATCCTTTCTCCCGGTCTCCACCTGTTGTAATTGGTCAAGGTCAGGACAGTCTTTGGGGTCACCTTTTGTCACTGATTTTTGCCCCTTCCGTAACCCAGAGATTGCAACAAAATTTTGGCGCCCGAACAGGGACATGATTGTTATAAAACGGGAATATGGTAGGCTTATGCTCAGGAAAGAAAACTGTTCCGGTGGAACCAAAAAAGAAAACCACCACGAAATCTACGGAAAAGTCAAGTAGCGATGGCGACCTCCCTCAACGAACCGCTCCTCCAGTTTCAATTGAATCCAATATTAGCAATCTTGTCGCTCTCAGTGATGGAGACATGAGACCCGTCTCATCTCCAGAACGAGCCCCAGAGGTTGAATCTTCCGATCAGGAAGNTTTCAATTGAATCCAATATTAGCAATCTTGTCGCTCTCAGTGATGGGGACATGAGCCCCATCTCATCTCCAGAACGAGCCCCAGAGGTTGAATCTTCCGATCAGGAAGAAGACCCTACGTTGCAAACAGCAACGTCAACCCCATTTGTACATTTCGAAGATACCATTGTTAAAAAATGCGACGTTGAGGGTTCCGTCACTAATGTAGAGGACACTAGAACCACGCCCATTTCAAGCACAGGTGCTTATCCAAAGAAATTAAGAACAACAAATCTTTCTAGAGATCCCAGATCGCTCTTGAGTAATGAAATATTTCTAAAAAGATTAAAAGATCACAAAAATATTCCTATTGAGGAATTAGAAATTCTGAGGAAATTTATTCACACAGAACCCAGCGCAATAGCTGAAATTCACAAAGCTGGCATCCTCGCTGAAGTTTATTTGCAGTGCAATAAATTCCTAGGACCAAACCCTAGGCCCAACAACAATCAGAGTAATCCAAATTCACTCGCACAATTGTGTCAAAATTATACGACACTTCCTGAATCCTTGCAATCAGCAGATTACATTCCAACTTCAAACCCGAACGTTTCACTGACTTCGGAAACCGTTCAAGGGTTGACACGCATTCCAAGCCCAATCGCAACTTTAAATCCGAATCTCCCATCTATTCTTGAACCCGTTCAGCGGTTCAAGTCAACACTCAGAAACCCTCTGCCCTTCAGCCCTATTGTTTCTCAAATGATCGCCAGCGAAGAAACAACCCCTGTCCTAAATTATGTTCCAAAATCATTAAGTACCAATGTAAGGAAAACTCCCAGTAATTCTCAATCGAGACAAAAAAGGTCGTTGGAAATTCAAGAAGACTTTAAAAGAATAGATTCAGCAGGCAGCGGCTCTAGTTCGTATGCTCCTGTGAACCTGGACCAAATCCGAATGAGTAATATGAATACTCAAGCTTTTCATACTGCCCGATCATTCTCATCCAGTTATACATTAAAAACCCCTCCAAAAGTACGTATGGTCCAAAATTCGGGATTGGCAGACCGAAACCAAGAAGACACTCTTTTTCCTATAAAAACTCCCATAACAATAAATCCCCATACAAGTGCACCCAATGACGTAGTGGGGAAACCCCTGTCATTTATGCCCCAGTACACGGGCCCCCTTTTTAAAGACCATGTAAAAACCAGCACAGGCCAACCTTCAAGGGCAGGTACACTACCTGATCCATTTCGCCCTATGGGTTTCGCCCCAATTTCTTACGCCATCACGCAAGGTACTACTGTTACATTGCAGGATGCACTCTCCGCCATTCCCGAATTCGAAGGTGACCCTTCATGTTTTTCGGAATTTTCCGAGGGATGCGAAGAAGCAAAAAATATGGTGGATTCAAATATGGAACCCAATTTAACCAAATTAATAAGGAATAAATTGAAAGGCCCCGCTAAACATGCTATACAAGGTCGGCAGTTTCATTCTGTCAACGAATTAGTCACATTCTTACAAAATTTGTTCGCTCCTATCGAGTCACTCGCTCAACTGCAGGGTAAATTGGGACGTTTGATGCAGGAAAAACATGAACCCGTTGTTGTTTACGGTAACAGAGCCCGTCAATTAATGCTCAGTATTTTCAACGCGTATGCTAGAAACGGTGGTTCTCAAAGAAGTTTTAAGGTCGACACAGAGCAAGAAACAATCCGTTGTTTCACTCGAGGGTTAAAATATGGCTTGAANAAAACATGAACCCGTTGTTGTTTACGGTAACAGAGCCCGTCAATTAATGCTCAGTATTTTCAACGCCTATACTAGAAACAGTGGTTCTCAAAGAAGTTTTAAGGTCGACACAGAGCAAGAAACAATCCGTTGTTTCACTCGAGGGTTAAAATATGGCTTGAAAGTCAATCCTGTTAAGTGTTTGAATTTAGATGTCGCAATACGTGAGACAATTGCAGCCGAAAAAGAAAAACAGGCGCGAGACGAGTTACACGGGAATATACCGACTTCTCACTGGCCTCAAAATAGGGACAATAACAATCAAAAGAATAGGAAAGATTTTAGAAAACCTGAAAATCCAAGAATAATCACTATCCAAGAAGAAAAATTTTGCGAATTTTGAAAAAAAAACAGACACACTGAAGAAAACTGCTGGGCAAAGCACGGTTATCCAAAAACCATAATATGTTTGTTTTGTAAAAACAGAGGTCATTCGATCCAAGAATGTCGTAAACGAAAATATCAAGAGGCAAGGGCCCAGCGCGAAAGAGAAACCCGACAAAAATATTCGGGAAACGAATATCGCCCCTCCACGTCCGGCGCGCATACGGAGGAGAAGGCAGCCAATTGCGCCGCCCGAACCAATCAGCCCCTCGAAGAAATTTCAATATATTCAATATAAATACGTCTATTACACCTACAATCATTTTGAAAAGACCAAATAATAAAGTTCCGTTCACTTTAATGATAGACACAGGAGCCGAAAGTCATCTAATTAAACAGTCGGCGTTAACCCCGGATGATAAAATAGATTCGTCTGAAATTATTCAAATTAACGGAATAGCCTCAAGGGGTCTGCTCACACTGGGGACAGTCTCTATCCCTATGTTTGGACAAAACGTTTGTTTTCACGTAGTGGGAAACGAGTTGGCAACTCAACAAGACGGAATCATAGGCACGCCTTTTCTCACTTCCCAATGTGCTAAAATTAATTACCTCACAAAGAAACTTGAATTAAAGGATAGAGAACTTTCCTTTTATATCCAACATATTATTATCCTTCCACCTAGAAGCAAGACAATGATTTTCCTGACAGTCGCCGATGACTCCCCAGCGGTGGGTCATCTTCCCCGAATGCCGCTCGATGACAAAGTATTCATACGGCAAGCTCTGGTGTCAAACCGTAATGGTAGAATTTTTTTGAGCGCAATTAATGCTGATACCAAATCGAAAGTCATCAAATGTGCCCCNTTCCCAATGTGCTAAAATTAATTACCTCACAAAGAAACTTGAATTAAAGGATAGAGAACTTTCCTTTTATATCCAACATATTATTATCCTTCCACCTAGAAGCAAGACAATGATTTTCCTGACAGTCGCCGATGACTCCCCAGCGGTGGGTCATCTTCCCCGAATGCCGCTCGATGACAAAGTATTCATACGGCAAGCTCTGGTGTCAAACCGTAATGGTAGAATTTTTTTGAGCGCAATTAATGCTGATACCAAATCGAAAGTCATCAAATGTGCCCCTGTGTCTTTGGAAGATTTTGAAGAAACAAATAATAGTCAAATGGCTTATCGTATATCTCACCTCACCAAAACTAACGAACCAGCGCATTGGGAGAAATTAAAAGGCTTGCTCAGATTAACAGACCTTAATGATGAGGAACGAGATGAAATTCATTTCTTGATAGCCGAAAACCAAGATGTTTTTCATATACCTGACGAGCCTCTGGGATGTACCCATAACAAATACAAAGCAATAAAGATTCCCGCCCATTCACAAAGAAGAAATTAACCGTCAGGTAAACGACATGTTAAATTCAGGAATAATATCCCCCTCTAAATTGCCATATAAGTCTGCACTATGGGTAGTTGAAAAGAAAAGGGACTCGAAAGGTAATAGAAAATGGCGACTTGTTATAGATTTCCGTTCGTTGAATGAAAAAACCATCGGGGACGCGTACCCATTACCACAAATAACGGAAATTCTTGATCAATTGAGAGGTGCCAGATACTTCTCGGTATTCGAGCTCGCTTCAGGGTTTCATCAAATCCCCATGGAAGAGGGAGATAAAGAAAAAACAGCTTTTTTGACTCCTCATGGGCATTATGAATATAACCATATGCCCTTTGGACTGAAAAACGCCCCGGCAACGTTCCAGCGACTTATGGACCAAACTTTAATGGGATTACAAGGTCAAGAAATGTTTGTTTATTTAGACGATGTAGTTATTTACGCAAAATCACTGAAAGAACATAGAGAAAAATTTATGAAATTAGTTGAATGACTACGTGAGGCAAATTTGAAATTGCAACCAAATAAATGCAAATTTTTAAAGAAAAAAGTCGCTTATCTACTGCATATAATAAGTCAAGACGGAGTAAAGCCAAATCCGGATAAAATTAAGGCCGTAAAGGAATTTCCGGTTCCCAAAAACCAAAAAAATATTAAACAGTTCTTGGGGTTAGCAGGGTACTATCGCCGGTTCATTGCGGGCTTCTCTAAAATAGCCAGACCTTTAACGACACTACTGAAAAACGACACCCCCTTCGAATGGCAGTCAGAACAGCAGGAAGCTTTTGAGATTCTCCGTAATCATTTGATAAATCAACCCATTCTGCAATACCCTGATTTCGAAAAACCCTTTAACGTCACAACGGATGCTTCTAATTACGCAATAGGCGCAGTATTGAGCCAGGGCGATATTGGAAAGGATCTTCCCATTTCTTATGCCTCTAGAATATTAAATAAGGCTGAAATCAATTACTCAACATTGAAAAAGAGCTTTTAGCCATCATCTTTGCTGTTCAATATTTCCGGCCCTATCTGTACGGACATAAGTTCACCTTGGTCACAGACCATAGATCACTCGTATGGCTTAGTAGTGTTAGAGACCCTATGTCCAGATTATTGCGCTGGAGAATAAAATTAGAAGAATTTGACTATAAAATTATTTATAAACCCGGCAGCGCAAACGTCAATGCCGATGCATTATCCAGAAATCCAGCCGTAGAAAACGAAAGAGATAAAGGTGAATCCAGTAGAGAGGACGTGTCATTTCAGAATACAACCGTGAAAAATCATGAATTAGAACGACGCCCTCCGAGTATCGACCAAAAAAATGTCAGTGTAGTGACCCGGGGTATGTCAAAACGGGCAAACAATAATTCCGAGGTAGAGAAAAGTCCAGGTGACACGACTTCAATTGTCCCAGAAACACCAGTGCCTTCCAGATCGTGCCCCACGTCGTAAAGTTTCCCGAAATACTCATAGGAATGTACCTCAAGTGGAAAGGTTAGAAAAAATACCGGAGGAAACCCTTGAAACAGATGAAGAGCAAACCGTGAAATTGCCATCTCCAGAGGGAAGCGAGAAACCAAACCATAAAACCCCACGAATAGCTAGTGAACTTGAGCCAAAAATTAATTCTGAAAAGTTTAAAGAAATAATTGATAACATAACCGTCCGAGCAGGACCGGTTCTTTGCTTTCTTACCCCGACCGGAGAACCTATCGATACAGGGGCCCGATTGCTTATGAGATATAAGAAACTGAAATTCTCCGCGAATGATACTTCGAAAGCGGGAGAAATACTTGTACAATACGAGAGAAGTACAACGTATTACAAAGCCATTTAGGATGGCGTGATTCCATTATCAAAAATTTTTGAAGTTCTTAAGAACCCTTTGTTGAAAACCCAGAGCAATTCACTCAATGTTTTCTATTCTCCCGAGGGCATCTATACCACCTCTTGGGAAGACCTAAAAGGCCAGCTGATTAAAACCTTTGGTGATTCCAATGTAAAATTAATTATTTTCCAAAATATCGTCAAAATCCCCGAAGAAATCGATAGGCCCGAAATTATTGCCGAGGCACATGCCTCCATGATAGGTGGTCATAAAGGAGTAACTAAAACGTGTGCTCGCCTTAAGCAAAAGTATAAATGGGACAGTATGAAAAAAGAAGTTAGGGATTTTATTAGAACCTGTTCTAGCTGTCAGAAGAAAAAATTATTGCGTATGAAAACGAAACAACCAATGATAATTACTGATACGTCGATAGATGCTTTCGACCGGGTTGCATTAGACATAGTGGGTCCACTGCCCCGAACCAAAGCTGGTAATATTTATATTTTGACCATGCAAGACGATCTCACGAAGTATTGCATGGCCGGTCCATTAGCCGAAGCTAGCGCCGCCGAAGTCGCAACCGCTATATCTAAATATCTCATCTCTTTATTCGGAACTCCACATACGATCCTAACAGATCAAGGAGCGAAATTTATGAGTAAATTAATGAAATCATTAGCCCAATGTTTTAAGATAAAACAGTTGAGAACCACGGCCTATCACCCCCAATCGNAAAGAGATAAAGGTGAATCCAGTAGAGAGGACGTGTCATTTCAGAATACAACCGTGAAAAATCATGAATTAGAACGACGCCCTCCGAGTATCGACCAAAAAAATGTCAGTGTAGTGACCCGGGGTATGTCAAAACGGGCAAACAATAATTCCGAGGTAGAGAAAAGTCCAGGTGACACGACTTCAATTGTCCCAGAAACACCAGTGCCTTCCAGATCGTGCCCCACGTCGTAAAGTTTCCCGAAATACTCATAGGAATGTACCTCAAGTGGAAAGGTTAGAAAAAATACCGGAGGAAACCCTTGAAACAGATGAAGAGCAAACCGTGAAATTGCCATCTCCAGAGGGAAGCGAGAAACCAAACCATAAAACCCCACGAATAGCTAGTGAACTTGAGCCAAAAATTAATTCTGAAAAGTTTAAAGAAATAATTGATAACATAACCGTCCGAGCAGGACCGGTTCTTTGCTTTCTTACCCCGACCGGAGAACCTATCGATACAGGGGCCCGATTGCTTATGAGATATAAGAAACTGAAATTCTCCGCGAATGATACTTCGAAAGCGGGAGAAATACTTGTACAATACGAGAGAAGTACAACGTATTACAAAGCCATTTAGGATGGCGTGATTCCATTATCAAAAATTTTTGAAGTTCTTAAGAACCCTTTGTTGAAAACCCAGAGCAATTCACTCAATGTTTTCTATTCTCCCGAGGGCATCTATACCACCTCTTGGGAAGACCTAAAAGGCCAGCTGATTAAAACCTTTGGTGATTCCAATGTAAAATTAATTATTTTCCAAAATATCGTCAAAATCCCCGAAGAAATCGATAGGCCCGAAATTATTGCCGAGGCACATGCCTCCATGATAGGTGGTCATAAAGGAGTAACTAAAACGTGTGCTCGCCTTAAGCAAAAGTATAAATGGGACAGTATGAAAAAAGAAGTTAGGGATTTTATTAGAACCTGTTCTAGCTGTCAGAAGAAAAAATTATTGCGTATGAAAACGAAACAACCAATGATAATTACTGATACGTCGATAGATGCTTTCGACCGGGTTGCATTAGACATAGTGGGTCCACTGCCCCGAACCAAAGCTGGTAATATTTATATTTTGACCATGCAAGACGATCTCACGAAGTATTGCATGGCCGCCCCATTAGCCGAAGCTAGCGCCGCCGAAGTCGCAACCGCTATATCTAAATATCTCATCTCTTTATTCGGAACTCCACATACGATCCTAACAGATCAAGGAGCGAACTTTATGAGCAAATTAATGAAATCATTAGCCAAATGTTTTAAGATAAAACAGTTGAGAACCACGGCCTATCACCCCCAATCGAATGGGGCATTGGAACGGTCACACCGAGTTTTAGCAGACTACCTGCGACATTTTACAACGGTCGAAACCGAGTGGGATGATCTCTTGAATCTTGCAATGTTTTCTTACAATACGAGTGTGCATGAGGACACTCAATTTACCCCTTTTGAATTACTTTTTGGGCGAACGGCTCGAACACCCTCCGCCTTTTCATATGATAAAATGAAAACATACCACAGTCATGTTGAAAACCTTATCATAAAATTACAAGATATAAGATATTTAGCTCGTGAACACTTGATAAAGGCCAAAGAAAGATCGAAGCAATATACTGATAAAAAACTTAATGTCCAAGAATTGAAATTTGGAGAATGGGTTTATTTGCTGAAGGAGAATAGAAAAGGAAAATTGGATGATTATTATGTAGGTCCATATCAAATCAAGCAAATAATGCATAATGGAAATGTAAGAATTCAAATTAAACCTAATCAAACCAAAGTAGTCCATTCGAATCGATTAAAATTAGCGTTTGTACCTCAAGGATACATAGGGTTTTAAGAAATTTGAATAATAAAAAAAAAAAAACATAATAGTAATATTAATATGCTCTTATGAAATTCATNCAAAAAAAAAAAAACATAATAATAGTAATATTAATGTGCTCTTATGAATTCATACACCTTCTTGTCTGTCATTATTACAAACTCCTGAAAATAAGACGGACACAAGGGACCCCAACTAGATAAAACGAAATTTCCCTTACAGACAGTATGAACCACGCACTATTACACAAGAGCATCGTCGCTGATGCCCAAGGCTTCGTGGACGACTTCGGGAACCTAATCCCTAAGGAAATATCGTGGAGTTACGTGGACAATAGTGTAGATATACCTCAATACTAGATCCTCCTTGCGAATGGGACCGTTTAGCTGAACAAACCCGGGTTGCAAATAGTCATTTTTCCCGTAAGAGACATGGAATACCCTGGGAAATGAAAGGAATAAACCGGGAAGTTCTGTCAAAACCCGCTTGGTACATTCCCCCCGATGTGGAAATTATCTATGTTTACCACATAGAACATACGAAGGTGTTCAAAATCAGTCCTCATCAAATGTTCAGAGTTCTAAATCGAGAAATTCCCCCATTAGATAATTTAGCAACTAAGAAAAACGGGTTGTGTTATTTTCACCGAAATCAGACGGGGTATTGTTGCACAAAAAATAATATCTTGAAGATCAAACACTGGTTAANTATTTATTTATTTATTTATTGTTATACCCTGTCTGATTTCAGTGAAAATTTTTTGTTGCACAAAAAATAATATCTTGAAGATCAAACACTGGTTAATCTCTTCTGGCATGAATTTGAGTTTCATCAAAAACATATACGAATCCTGGATTCCTCAAGAACGAAAGAGAAAAGGCCAATTGTATCCCGAACTTTGCGGTGAAAAATGTCGCATTTCAACATTTTCTATGTGGTGCAATGAAGCAGTATACCCACACATATTGGCCAAAAATGGGTTATTTTACCGCGGCAACCGTGACGTTGCCCAATGTTATTTCTGTGGAACACACATTGCTCGGTGGCAGGTTGGAGACGACCCCCTTGACCGATACGCAAAAGCGAATGGGAATTGTCGTCTTTTGGAAATTTTAGCCTCACCTCCATCCACGACGACCAAAAATCTTCACAAAGTAATTCAGCCTTTCAAACTCTTCCCAAAACCGGAGCTCTCACAAGAGTTATCTCCATTACACCATTTCCCTGCTCCTACATCGGCATTCTCTCCTATAAATCCAGCCCCCACGACTACTTCAGCAAATCCTGAAACGACCAGCACTCCCATATCAAGTCCTTACTTACCCTATCCTGAGTGTGCCCCTGAGTTTTCATCCCCTGCAGAATTTTGAGCAAATATCCCTCGACTCTCCAGATCATAAGATCAACGATCAATACACTTGAAATTAGTCTGGGGTTAAAAGAATTGTGAATGGATAGAAAAATCAGGTCAACGGAAAACAGTAGAAATTTAATAATCAAAACCATCCAGAATAAAAGAGAAGGACCTAATAAAAAAAAAATAATAATAATATCAAGCGTACGAGAACGTCTTCAAGAGAAACCCTTATTGTTCCTTGCTTCTTCGAACACTGGAAAACCAAGAGTTATCCATCACATCCGCCAACATCATCAAGCGTGGCATCCCAACCTATACGTTAGTGTTACACCAATAGAGTGTATACAGAAGATCATTACTCTCTTATCCCCACTTTCACTTTCTGCTTTCCTTTCAATCCTTAACGGACGCAGAAACAAAAAATTACATGCGCAATTATTCCTCGATTGCAGAGATTCAAACAAAAAATGAGTCACAAACCGCAGGAATGCTCGCGCTGTACAATCCAGAAATCACACTCCCATCTTTCCGGACGCCCTGCTGGAGACACTAATATTTTTGTTCCCTACGGACTAGAACCCATGTGGAAATTTTGCACCAACTGTGGACACTACGTGAATACCAGAACGGAAAAGAGAGCTAATGGAAAGACTCATCTCGTTGCTGTCTTCGTCTCTCTTCTTGGTTGTTTCCTTTGAGAGAATAAATATATATACACAAAATATACATATAATTAAAAATCCACCTCTCTACAAAGGAAATTTGTTTTCCCTTTGTTTCAGATGGTAATTCTGCTGTGTCTAGTTTTCCTTGCCTTTTTAGGCATGAGTCATGAATTTATCGCATACGATTGCGGCACACATAGTGCCAATATTACAACTATCTCCTTACTTAGTGTGAAAAAATGTAATATTAAGGCAAAAGAGCCAATTATCACTGATACGTACGTGAGATTACTCCAGTTATCAAGATTCAATAACGTCCATGTGAGAACCTGTAAGGTATACTTGGACCGAACTGTCTTCAGGTGTGGAAGGTTTTCACATGTTGCGACTGTTCATAACGGTTTTGCCGACTACCTAATCGACGTAAGCCCAGAAGTATGTCTCGACATGCATCAAAATTTAAAATATCGTCACGGAGATAATCTATTCATTGGACTAATAGCCAATCTAACAGTGAATCGAAACGCTGCATCAGCAGGACACGTAGAATCAGACGGATCATGTAATGGGGGAAAATTTAGCGATAACTACGGGTCTTGGCTAGAAGTAGTTGTGTAAGGAAAATTTAAAATAGGCCTGGAAGATTACTATGCAACGGTTAATATTGAAGACAATGAGGTTTATTTAAAAAATGGGAGGCGCCGTCCTCTTTTTAAAGGTAGTTGCCTAGACAGTGACGGGAGTAATGCCTATCAGAGTCCTGTCCCCAAAGACAAATGCACTTTCGAAGGGTACGATGAGCTCTAGGAAGGTCCGGCTAAAAGGGTTTATGACAATACCACTATGATGGAAGGTGTGGAAGAAGTCTATTCGGTGGAAAAAGGCGATATCACCTTCGGATTAGCAAAGAAAGGCGTGGAGGAAATCTACGGACAAACTATAATCCGTACCGATCACCCCAGATTATTTATCCGAGAAATAAACAAGGCGAATATTTTGAAAAAAAAAAGTGAAATCGGTCCACTAGTTTTCGAGATATTACACATAATCGATTTTCATAAAAAATGGAATATCTCCGGAACCACTGGACCGATTCACCTAATCGTCCTTGTCATAAGATGGAGATCCTGTCCAAATTTCAAGTTGATATCTCCAGTTTTGCGAAGGCTAGAGAGCGTACAACGATTTTTGGGAAAAACAGAAAAGTGGAAATATCTCAAAAACTTTGCAGGAACGGCTATATAGGTTTCGATTGATCCAGATAGAGGGAGTTGAGACGAACATTTTGAAAAAAAAAATTAAATCGGCCGATTTCTTTTTAAGATATTTGCAAAAAAAATTCAAAAAGAAATGGCTTTTTCTCAGGAACTACTGGACCGATCGAGCTGATCCTGTGTCCAGAGTGAGTCCTAGTTAGGACCTATAATCTGACAAAATTTCAAATTTTTTTGAATTTTTTTAGCCCTCTTAGTGTTGTATTTTCTAAAACCTAATTTCCAAAAAGTTGCGGCGGGGGGGGGACAGACAGACATTGTCGCCAAAATTCGTATTTTTATATTTCAGACCATTCTACATCATTTCCGGGCAAAATTAGAAAATCGAAAAATTCAAGGATTGCAAAGCTTCCATTCGGAAGCAAAAAGGATGAGGTAGACACCAAAAGAACGCACATATCCACTAATAATCGTGATCTTATGTCATACGTAAACAGTAAATTTATTTACGTAGAAAAACATCTCGGGAAACAAATGAGAAATCTGTACATTGATGTCCTCACTCAAGAATGCGAATTAGAAAGACAGGTCATTGAAAATTCCCTGTTGATCGCATATAGTAAACCGGCCGAATTTGATATGCGGATCATGAAAGAACCCGGCATATGGCCACCACTGCAGGAGAAGTCATTCACATTGTGAAGTGTTTGCCTGTCCCTGTCACCCTCGCACGACTGCCCACCTGCTAGAGTCACCTACCTGTAATAGCCAACAATGCCACGATGTTTGTGTCTACACATACCCATATACTCCTGAAAACGAGCCCAAAGATTAACTGTCATGCTTTCATCGCCCCCATGTATGATAACGATGGGACATGGGTTAGATTGAACCCTGAACCAGGTCCAGCTGTAAAACCAGGTGAGCTTAAGCTTCAAACAAAACCGACTTGGAAATATCAAAACCTTGCTAATTTAGCCACAAGTGGAATCTATTCTACTAATGACCTAGAGAGCTTACAAGATCATCTAATGTTCCCTGAGGAATCGTCAGCTGTTCTCGATGCCCTTGCTCGCGGAACTATGGGCGAGGCGATCCTTAACCCTCGTTATTCGTTCGCAAACCTTCTTGATAATAATTCCATTGACAAAATCGCTGAACGAGCCACCGCTAAATTATGGGGATGGTTAACTGGCTTCGGAACATTCAGTGCCGGTTTAATTGGAATATTCANTAGTTTTCGAGATATTACACATAATCGATTTTCATAAAAAATGGAATATCTCCGGAACCACTGGACCGATTCACCTAATCGTCCTTGTCATAAGATGGAGATCCTGTCCAAATTTCAAGTTGATATCTCCAGTTTTGCGAAGGCTAGAGAGCGTACAACGATTTTTGGGAAAAACAGAAAAGTGGAAATATCTCAAAAACTTTGCAGGAACGGCTATATAGGTTTCGATTGATCCAGATAGAGGGAGTTGAGACGAACATTTTGAAAAAAAAAATTAAATCGGCCGATTTCTTTTTAAGATATTTGCAAAAAAAATTCAAAAAGAAATGGCTTTTTCTCAGGAACTACTGGACCGATCGAGCTGATCCTGTGTCCAGAGTGAGTCCTAGTTAGGACCTATAATCTGACAAAATTTCAAATTTTTTTGAATTTTTTTAGCCCTCTTAGTGTTGTATTTTCTAAAACCTAATTTCCAAAAAGTTGCGGCGGGGGGGGGGGACAGACAGACATTGTCACCAAACTTCGTATTTTTACATTTCAGACCATTCTACATCATTTCCAGNTCCTAGTTAGGACCTATAATCTGACAAAATTTCAAATTTTTTTGAATTTTTTTAGCCCTCTTAGTGTTGTATTTTCTAAAACCTAATTTCCAAAAAGTTGCGGCGGGGGGGGGACAGACAGACATTGTCGCCAAAATTCGTATTTTTATATTTCAGACCATTCTACATCATTTCCGGGCAAAATTAGAAAATCGAAAAATTCAAGGATTGCAAAGCTTCCATTCGGAAGCAAAAAGGATGAGGTAGACACCAAAAGAACGCACATATCCACTAATAATCGTGATCTTATGTCATACGTAAACAGTAAATTTATTTACGTAGAAAAACATCTCGGGAAACAAATGAGAAATCTGTACATTGATGTCCTCACTCAAGAATGCGAATTAGAAAGACAGGTCATTGAAAATTCCCTGTTGATCGCATATAGTAAACCGGCCGAATTTGATATGCGGATCATGAAAGAACCCGGCATATGGCCACCACTGCAGGAGAAGTCATTCACATTGTGAAGTGTTTGCCTGTCCCTGTCACCCTCGCACGACTGCCCACCTGCTAGAGTCACCTACCTGTAATAGCCAACAATGCCACGATGTTTGTGTCTACACATACCCATATACTCCTGAAAACGAGCCCAAAGATTAACTGTCATGCTTTCATCGCCCCCATGTATGATAACGATGGGACATGGGTTAGATTGAACCCTGAACCAGGTCCAGCTGTAAAACCAGGTGAGCTTAAGCTTCAAACAAAACCGACTTGGAAATATCAAAACCTTGCTAATTTAGCCACAAGTGGAATCTATTCTACTAATGACCTAGAGAGCTTACAAGATCATCTAATGTTCCCTGAGGAATCGTCAGCTGTTCTCGATGCCCTTGCTCGCGGAACTATGGGCGAGGCGATCCTTAACCCTCGTTATTCGTTCGCAAACCTTCTTGATAATAATTCCATTGACAAAATCGCTGAACGAGCCACCGCTAAATTATGGGGATGGTTAACTGGCTTCGGAACATTCAGTGCCGGTTTAATTGGAATATTCATGATCGCCAACGTGGTCAAATTCCTTATCGATACTTTTATCACGGGTATGCTCTGCACCGTGCATTCGGATGGGGTATTTGGCTTATCGGCGCCGCACGGGACTCTGTCACAACTTTTCTCTTACATTTTAAAGAAAAGGTCATGGAAGAAGACCCAAAAGACGAAGTAGAGAAGGAAAAAACACCGGAAAACCCCGAAAAAATTAACCCTGAAGCACCACTGTCAACCGGGTCTATGAGCACTGGCATCTACCCCCTAATAACCAAGAGCGCTCCTCAGCCGTATATCTACTCAAATGTCTAAATGAGTGATAAACTGAAAACGGCGGTCACGCATTTCATCTGAATGGAAAATATTCAGGATACTCTACTATACGAATATTTAGTTCAAAACAAAATCTCGTAGAGAGAAAGAATCTTTCTTACTTTACCATGTCCTAATCATACTAGTAAATAAATTATCATTAACTATATGAGAGNATGTCCTAATCATACTAAGTAAATAAATTATCATTAACTATATGAGAGTAAATTGCTCATCATTGTTGAAGAAATCCGACGGAGGCCCGATTGAAGAAGAATGGACTCGCCACACAATACTCATGAACCTGCGATCCGCTATCTAGCTCGGCTCATACATTACGCAAAAGATCTGAACGAAGTTGGATCAATATGGGAAGAATTAGAATCAACCGTCTGCTGTACGATGTTTGGGTTTACCGATATGAAAACCCTTTATTGCGATGCCTGTGTCGTTCGAGAACTTAATCATAACCAAATTAAATTAAACGAATTCCATTATGTCTTGCTGCCATGGCGACCTGAGATTCCAATGTGCCACAAATGCAAACTCCAACCGGTGGGACGATTAAAAACAAGGGACAACTGTGTACATTGTATTTTATCTCTCTGGGCGAAGAAAACCGCACCACCAATGTACCTTTTTCGATGAGACCAGGTAAAAGAGCAGTCCAATATCTCCCCTCGGTCATCGANGGTTTACCGATATGAAAACCCTTTATTGCGATGCCTGTGTCGTTCGAGAACTTAATCATAACCAAATTAAATTAAACGAATTCCATTATGTCTTGCTGCCATGGCGACCTGAGATTCCAATGTGCCACAAATGCAAACTCCAACCGGTGGGACGATTAAAAACAAGGGACAACTGTGTACATTGTATTTTATCTCTCTGGGCGAAGAAAACCGCACCACCAATGTACCTTTTTCGATGAGATCAGGTAAAAGAGCAGTCCAATATCTCCCCTCGGTCATCGAGCGAGCCAGTCGGTGTAGCTTCAATAGAGCTCACTGCTCCAGCGCACGAAATGCCTGCGTTGACCCCCGAAAAATGCATACCATCCAAAAATTCAATAGAAACAGTGATCGAGATACTTTTGAATGACGATGGCTCAATTGTGTCCTGCAGCAGCACCGTTCATAAGACCTCAACTACCAATCAGCAGCGTCGAGTAGAAAGTGAAGGTGAAGAAGATTCATCAGAAGCAGCATCTTCGGGTATCGGTTCTCCTCCTCCTAGTTATGAGGAGTTGAGGAGCGAAACGGAGAGTTCCAATNGACCAATCAGCAGCGTCAAGTAGAAAGTGAAGGTGAAGAAGATTCATCAGAAACAGCATCTTCGGGTGCCGGTTCTCCTCCTCCTAGTTATGAGGAATTGAGGAGCGAAACGGAGAGTTCTAACGATGACAATTAAAACTCTCAATTAATTGTAATCCCTGGATGTTTTCACTGGACTGTGACGAATCAGGAACGAGGAAATGTCATACCTCTATATGGCAGACAAGGACGAATAGAAACATCTGGGTCACTCAGTGTCGGAATGAGGGAGCGGACATACAAAGGAACCAGTGGGAAGAGCGAAAATCATTTCCCCTACCTTTCGCTTATTTCTGTACCTTTCCTAGAGTGTGAAAAATCACGAAATACTCCCCTCCAAATTCTTTTCAAAGCATCCCCTTCCCCAATACCAGAGATCTTAAAATGACGTAAAACTCCTATTCCATACCTCTACTCATCAGTATCCCTAAACTCTCCGTACAGTGACAATCGTTACAAGTATCTTCAAGTTAACGTCTGGACAAACGATGGCTATTCGGAGCAACCCTCTACGACCAGACGCCCTGGCCTCCCAGCAGATTAAAAGAAGAATCGGCAAAAAGTGGTTACGGGTTCTCCACCAATATTACATGGCCGGACGATCGGGGTCTAGAAAGGTACGCAGATGTACCACTGCGTCGGAGGAATTCCTCCGATACCTATGTCACGATGGACTCCATCCCACGGCTGAGGAAATCCTGGAGAATTACGGAGAAATATTGAAGTCTCGCAGAAAGACCGAGGCGAGCTGGCGCGATTGGGTAATGGATGAAGACTTGATCTACAAGGACTTCATAGATTTCTACGGAATTGGCAGGCTAACCCATCAGCCATATGAAGGTAACCGGAACAGAGAAGACCGGCTGGAAGACATGTGGGAGCAGTATCCAGGAGACGAGTGCATTCCTTACAGCGAGAGGTATCAATCGTACATGGCAATCCAAGCACCATCAGGGAAACGGCCAAATCCTGATACAGAGGAATCCGACGAGCCATTCCGAAAGGTCCTGAAGACCTTTCATCATTGCATTGTTCCCGGAAACCAGGATGAGACTTATCTTGTGGAAGTCTCAACCACAGAATCGCCAGCGACGAGCCCGACGACGAGTCAGAAGCCATTCCCCCTCATGGCCTAGACAGACTCACTGATCAGGAGATAACCCAAATCCTCGATTCCGTGAACCTCGAGGAGACGCTCGCCGAAATCCAGGATATAGGAAAGACGGAATATCCTGTCCAGCCTGCGATCGAGGCTCATGAAGATCCGTCCAGCCCACCTCAACAACTAGGCAGCCAGGAACAAAACTCTCCAGTTGGATTTATTGATGTTTTTCTTGTGTGTATGTGTGTTTATTTTTATCAACAACTTTGTATATTCTAGGATAAACCAGGAATAAGTTCTATTTGTTTGAGTGAACAAATTGTTTGTGAACGTTAGTTTTAGAAAAAGTAAGGGAAAAGTTCTGGCATTAAAATGCAGTTACTGATTGTATCGCGAAGTAAGATTTTTTTTGTCATAGTTTATGAAAATCCTGAAAAAAAAAGTAATCATATGAAGTTTTGTTTTCTGATTGATGTGTGAGTTGTGCCGTTAATCTTATGTCGGGTGTTTAATATTGTATCAACAAAAGAGTAGAACAAGCAGGCGACCGACGCTAATCGACAGAAGATATTTGGCCGTTACTTTGTCTACTAGTTACATTCTTTTCTTCAATTTCTACCAATTACATTGGTAGTAGGCTTCCGAAGGGAAGCATGCCGGAAAATAAACGTGACGGTTTGTGACTTGTCAAGGAAACAGCTATAACTAGTGGCATTTTGTCGATTGGACGACATGGAAACTAAAAAAAAATCTTGCAAATCAAATTCTATGACAAAAATACAATTCAATCTTTACACGAATATTATTCTAACCGCAAAATAAGTTTAATCAGTCTCTCCAATCGTCAGTCAGTTTAATCAAGTCTGGAGGTATATCTGTAAGATTTCTCACTTGAGAAAAGGACTATTTTTTAAGACGGATGTTCAATTGATGAACCTAGAAAATTCAATTACGAACATTTTATGAATTTGATTAAAGTACTCTCTTCATCGAAGCTATTTACAAAACACCTCAGTCGAAATCTATCTTTCTCTCTCGTCTTCTTCATATGATTCCACACCACGATGATAGAGTTTTTCAGTAAGTGACATTGCATTACAGGAAAATAATTTATATACTACTTACCAAATTACACAACCATAAAACTTTCACTCGCAAACAACATGAACTTGAACTAAATCTCTATATTTTTAGCGAAATAGAGATGTCCGAAAGGTCGAAATTACTGACATAACCTAACTTGGTTCAAATATTCAAATGTCCGTACGTATCTCAGTCAATGATTACCCACCCTGTAAAATGTTCGAAACCACATATTCAACTTATCAGTAAAATGGATTTCTCATCTTGATTACCGACTCTTGATATTATAAGAGATGTATATCAATACAAAATTTCAGTTCGATATTGTTTCTGTATCACAAGTTATCAGCCCCACAAAACGAGAAAAACAAAAAAACAGAAAGACGTAAATATCTCAAAAACTTTGAACGAAAGTGTATATATATTTTAATTGATCTAGATAGCAGTGGCCGAGACAAGTATTTTGAAAAAAAAAAAATTTAATCCGTCCAGTAGTTACCGAGATATTTGACAAAATAGATGGTCACTAAAAGTTGAATATCTCGCGAACCACTTGGCCGATTTTCCCCATCTGAAATACGAACCGTCTATATCATAAATGCTAGCAGCGTACAAAATTTCAAGTCGCTATCTCTTTTTTTCATTGAGTTATTGTGCGTACAAGGTTTTCGGTGGAAAAACGAATAAACGGCTATATCTCTAAACTCTGTATGAATAATATATATGCTATGAGTGGCTTAGATAGAAGGCATTGAGACGAATATTTTGAAAAAAAAAGTTGAAATCGGTGCAGTGGTTGGCGAGATATAGATCAAAAACGAAATAGAAACAAGTGGTTATATCTCGAGAACTACTGGATCGATCGAGCTGAAATGAAGCACCATAATGGGGCTCATTAATGGCTATCACGACACAAAATTTCAGATTTTTAGCTCCGAATTTCACCGTATTTATGTTCCATTTTCTAAAAATAAAACCCGAAAAACGCGAATTTGCACATACACACATACAGACATGACCTTAAAAACATCATTTCTTCACGTTTCATGATGTCTTGGACCATTTGCAATCAAAATTAGAAAATCGAAAAATCGACCAAAAACAATGCTTCCCTTCGGAAGCAAAAAAAGAACAATTTTTGTGTGTATCGTACTTTTGTAATGTGTTTTCAAAATATATGTATATTTGTGTGACGAAAAGAGTAATTATTGATAATAAGACCTTTTTCTCCTAACAATCCAAATAACCCGTAATATTCGCATTAAAAAAAAAAAGAGAAAAATCTTCGAGAGTTCTGGCTCTCAAATTTCGTCCACAGGTCGACACTTTCACTTCGTATGGTTCGTACATCTTCTCGAATTTGTTCGAATCCGCTTTGATTTAAGTCCGCCTTGATCGTCGCCATAAACACGCGAAGAAAGTGGAAAATAAATGAATTATTGAGAAATCAATAGGTAGGTAATACTTTTGCAATAAAAAACATATCCAACCGTAGTCGCTCGAATGATTGTTCGCCCTTATTCATATAAATTGTGACGAAATTCCAGGCGAATTCGTCACCTGCGGAACTCCAGGGTATTTATGTATAGAAAGAGAGAGAGAGAGAGAGAGAGAGAGAGAGAGAGA
>NW_021681085.1:87192-87400 GCF_001412515.2 Diachasma alloeum
GTCTTCACTCCGTCTACGACCGGAATAAGGTAGTTTATCTACAGAGGGCACTCTCCGGAGGGGAATTAGGACTTTACCAACGAAAACTCAAACGCAAACGCAACTTAACTAAATTAAAAACCCAATGGCAATCCGTTTCGACGACTGGGTGATCGTCTCCACGGCCTTCCAACTGAAAGCCCTAACACTCTCGCTCAAGGGAGCGCAA
>NW_021681085.1:87501-89154 GCF_001412515.2 Diachasma alloeum
TCACTCTATCGACAAACCAAAAAGGGTTACGGGAAACACTGGGTAGCACATTATCTTGGCCAAATATTCCACGGTGATATCCTGATCCTTAACCGAATTTACGTAGGGAAATCTCAAAATTACTAAACTTTAACTCAACAAAAATGACTCGAAAAAAAAAGAAATATCTGCAAAATATCTGGTTTATTTAATGAAGTTATTTAATGAATATTGTTCTAAAATTTTAGGGAATCGATTCACGCGATAGGTAACCAATTTAAATAGTTTTCCGAACTTAAGGTAGCTCTGAAGTAGAGTTAAGGTAGCAGGTAGCTCTAATTCTCCGTATATATTTTTATCGCGACAAAAAAAGTAACGGTTTATAAAATTTTACTCTCTCTCTCTCTTTCTCTCTCTCTCTCGTATTATTATTATTTCTCCGTCGATTCCAATCGAATTCAGATCGATAAAATTTCGCTACCTATCGTTACTTTTCACAATTTTCATTCGCTACCTATTCTTGTTACTTCGCGAATTTGTTTTTTTTTGACACCTCGCCATCTTGAGTGATGAATCTGTTATTTCGCTATCTTTTTTTTATTATTGTCTTTTCCGACTCGGTACCTTTAGTTAATTCGGGAAATGACGGACTCAGCGAAAGAGTCAGACGCGGAAAAAAAGAAGGTAAAGGGGGGAGGCAAAAAGAAACCACAAACGCTATCTACTGAAGAGGTTACTCCCACCACCTCTGCTACCTCAGACGCCAACCCTATACCAACCATCAGTGTCGAGAATATCGATGGTCACAATATCGGAGCCCCCCCAAAGCTACCTCAGTTTCCACTGTTCCTCCCCCCGGGACGACAGAGGAATCCCCGATACCTCAGCTACCTGCTCAAGCGACTCAGGAGAGTCAAACCGATCCAAAAGATACCTTGCTGAAAGTACCGGTTCCCTCGAAGGTCGTGAAACCTAGGGCTAGTCGGAAGAAAGTCAAAGTCACAGATCTCGGTACCGATAGCGACACGCACGGAGTGTCGGGAGTAGACGATGACAATCGATCTAGCGCTTCCAGTTATCAGGGCGATAACGAAGCCGTTATCCCTGAATCGGTTACTCTAGGAACTCGATACCGGGAGACAAATGCTCCGAAGGAACCCGCAACGAAAAATCAAATTCAGCTCCCTGGCGAACAAAATACCTTTCAACAAGTGTGGAACTCGCTACCTCGACAAAACGTTCCCACTTCTGCTCCATCAAATACGACCCCTGCATTCGGTGCAGCAAACGCTACCTACGGTTCAGTCCCTCATAGGGCTACCTATATGGCTGACGCAGGAATCGGCCTGAATCAGCCACATGCTACCTATGTAAACTCAAACCGAAGCCATTATGGTTCGCGTCAAGCTCTCTATGACCAGAATGAGCTCCCTCCTAGGCGAAGAATCCAACCGTTGTATCGGGATTACGAAGGATTCGAGGATGAGTATGGGTATCAATCCAACCGCCCGCTCTCTCCCTCAGCTCTCTTGAATATTATGAGACGCTGGAATATCAAATTCGGTGGATACCGTCATGAAGATGTCGAAGACTTCATCAGCCGNAGCTACCTATATGGCTGATGTAGGAATCGGCCTGAATCAGCCACATGCTACCTATGTAAACTCAAACCGA
>NW_021681086.1:0-1049 GCF_001412515.2 Diachasma alloeum
TCCTCACACCGATACCTTCGGTGACTTACATTGTTCAATGGGTTAAGAGAGGGGGGTCAATGGGGGGCCTCGTCAAGGGTAACATTCCAGGGCAGCTCTAAGGGCGTTTTAAAAAAGGGGGGGGGACAATGTAGGCTGTGGTCAAGTGGGATCTCGGGGGTTTGCTGGGGGTATCATTCCAAGGGAGTTCTCAGGGTTTTTCTAGGGGGGGGATTAATGGGAGGTATTAATGGGGGGATTAATGGGAGGTATGGTCAAGGGGAGATCTCGGGGATTTTTTGGGAGTATCTTTACAGAGAAGCTCTCAGGATTTTCCGAGGGGAGGGCATGTTAATGAGGGGCCTGGTCAAGGGGAGATCTCGGGATTTTTTTGAGATATTTACAAAAAAAAATATTTGCAGTCCATGGGTTGATGAAGAACTTGGGTCACAATTCCGAATTACTTTTCTAATCAATCTATCGATTGTATGTTTCGAATGTGAAATATCGTCTAAGAACCCCAGGAATCTCCTCTTAGCCATTTCCTCTGAAAATACCCTAGAAACCCCTCTGAAAAATGTTCCGTGAAAATCTCGGCGATCCCCCTAGAAAAATTCCCCTAGTTATCCCCTCAAACCTACTTTGAGAAATGTTCCCCAGATTTCTCCGGAATTTCATTCCAACCATACTTTCGAGATCTCTTGACCACACCCCTATTGACCCCTGGAAGTAACCTTAAAGAACCCCTCGGGATGTCCCCTTCATGATACACTCCTTGGCAAATCCTAGAAAGATCCAGAAAGCTATCCCCAAAAGTGATCTTCAAAATCACCCGAGATCTGCCCTTGACGATCCCCTTCATTAATCCACTCCAGAAAGACCCTCAGAGCTCCCCTGGAAAGTCAACCCCAAAAAACTTCCGAGATCTCCCCTCGAGTATACCTTTCATCAATAACCCCTCGAAAGGCCCTGAAAGTTCCTCTTGACCATATCCCCCATTGACCCCCCTCCCTAGAAAGATCCTGGGAGCTGCCCTAGAGCTGTCCTGGAGAGTTACCCTCAATAAAACC
>NW_021681086.1:10865-11705 GCF_001412515.2 Diachasma alloeum
GGACGAGTGAAGTGATCGTGAGGGTTAAACGAGGGAGACTTCTAGGGGAATTACGACAATCAAACGCAACATACGAGTCAAAATAGTGGGACGAGTGTCNTCGTAGGAAAATACTTGTCCTAACGACTTTTCGTATCCTTGAGTGAACGGGGGAGATTGGTTGAATGATTACATGGGTCAAACGGGGAACACTGGTGGAGGGATCACACGGGTCGAATAGGGGGGACGAGTGAAGTGATCGTGAGGGTTAAACGAGGGAGACTTCTAGGGGAATTACGACAATCAAACGCAACATACGAGTCAAACTAGTGGGACGAGTGTCGTGATCATGAGGGTCAATAGAAGGGTCAAACGGAGGAACCCGAGGGATCACAAAGGTAAAATAGGAGTCACGACCGGGGTAAACGTGAGGATCAAAATTCCGTTTCCATCCTTTTTCCCATTTTACCCTTGTACTCGTGCCGATCATCTTCCACGTATGACCCTCGTGATAACTTCGCTTTTCTTCCACAGTTAACTCTCCAAAAAGTCCACACCGCCTACTGGTTCGCGACTCTCGCCCCTCCTTACGCTCATTAACACCTCTCCTTACGTTCATTAGGAAAAAAGCGGGGCAAAATGGGTTTGTCATCTACCGAGTTGACACCTCCCCCCCCCTGTAGCGTTGAGCTACATCTACACACTCGCTGACCACGGACACCGGAGAAGAGATGATCGACGGGTGAACGAAAACAATTTAGCCATCTCTCTCGCTCCTATACCGGCACGCGTATATCTCGGAGATGAATTCCGTCTCCGAAATCTATCCTACCTGTGAATTGAGACAAAGAATAAGACCGT
>NW_021681086.1:11757-15348 GCF_001412515.2 Diachasma alloeum
GGAATTTTAAAAAATGGGGCAAAATGGGTTTCTAAGCCATTCTCAAATTGACGTTTCCCCCCTCCTCGCTGTCACACATTAGGAACAAAATGGGGCAGAATGGGTTTGGTTTTCATTGCCGGGATCAACTCCCCCCACCCCTAAGCTTTGACAGAAAAAAAACAAATAGGGCAGAATGAATTTATCAGTCATTTTCTAAATCGACCCCTCCCCCCCCGCCCAGAACCCGCAATAATGTCTGATAGGAAAAAAATCAATAGGGCAAAATGGGTTTGTTTGTCATTTGCCGAGTTGACGCCCCCTGCCCACCACCCATCCCTACCCGCAGTAATGGATTTTGAAATTCAAGTAATGGGGCAAAATGGGTTTCTAAGTCATTTCCCAAATTGACACCCCCCGCCCCCCTCATGCTCATAGAGAAAAAGGAACAAATGGGGCCCAATGGTTCTGTAGGCCATGTGCCAAATTAACTTCCCCCTCCCCTCATGAGGAGAACCGTGGGGCAAAATGGGTTTGTTTGTCATTTCTCGAGTTGACACCCCCCCACCCCCCGAATGAAACCCATAATTATGGATTTCAAAATTCAACGGAAGAAGCAGAATGGGTTCGTGAGAAATTTCCCGAATTGACATCCCCCTCCTGCCACCCCTCGCCCCTTTCGCTCACGAAGAAAATAATGGGGCAGAATGGGTTTGTTTGTCATTTCCCGAGTTGACACCCCGCCCCCCCCAAATGAAACCCACAATTATGGATTTCAAAATTCAACAGAAAGGGCAGAATGGGTTCGTGAAAATTTACGCCCCCCCTTCCCCTCATTAAGAAAACATTGGGGCAAAATGGGTTAATTTGTCATTCCCCGAATTGACACCCCCCGCCCCTCTCGCTCATTGAGAAAAAAACAACAAATGGGGCGAAATGGGTCTGTGAGCCATTTCGCAGATTGACTTCCCCCCCCCCGCCCCTCGCACTCATTAGGAAAAAATGAGGCAAAATGGGTTTGTTTGTCGTTTCCCGACTTGACATCCGTCCCCTCGCTCATCCCCTTCAAAAAAAAGCATGTAACGTTTTCTGTCACCGTTTTTCGTCGCATAGCTAAGTTCATCGTATGAAGATTATTAATTTATTATGTATAGAATGTAATTTATACATATAATAATATATGTATAGTATATATATATTATACATTATATACATATATATACATGGTGTCCCGTAACCGATCACTTTCCTCGGAGGGTATTGTAGAGGATGATTTTTGGAATCGAAAGTTCCCCTTCGGTTTTTGGATCAGGCCATTTTTTTTTGGATTTTGATTTTTTAATGTTGTCTGACTTTTAATTTTTTTAATTCTGTTACTACTTATTCCAGGGCCGAAGATGTTTTCAAAATGTTCATAAAAAAAAAATTGGTTTTTTATGTAGTACATCGTCACCTACCCACTCCACCCCTTCCGGCCCATTATCGCGGAGAATTAATTTCAAAAAAACTTAAATTAAGAAACCGAAGAATTTGTTTTTTCTTTTATTTCCAATAGGTCTCGATGACGTGTCTCATTGCCGACATCGAAAAATAAGAATAACAAATAAGAAAAAGATTGCTATTTTAATTTCTTTTTTGAGTTTTGGAAAATATTTTGGACGCGCGGTGATAAAGATGGGAGGTTTATGACTGGATAAGAGGATTGATAGAGGACGTGACAATTATCGACATAAAAAAAATGAAAAATGAAACAATAATTAAAATTTTAATTTTTTTTTGGTGTTTTGGAAATGATTTTGAACGCGCGGCGATAATGGTGGGAGGTTTGTGAGTCGATGGGAGGATAAGTGGGATACATGCTCATAACCGACATGAAAAAAAAAAGAAAAACAAAAGAAAAAAAAATTTTTTTCATTTTCATTTTGTGTTTCGCTTTTGGAAATGATTTTGGACGCGCGGTGATAAAGATGGGGGGTTTATGAGTGGATGGAAGGATTGATAGATGACATGACGATGACCGACATAAGAAAAATGAAAAATAAAACAATAATTCAACTTTTGATTTTTTTTTTGCGTTTTGGAAATTATTTTAAACGCGCGGCGATAATGGTTGGAGGTTTGTGAGTCGATGGGAGGATAGGTGGAGGACGTGCTCATAACCGACATAAGAAAAAACGAAAAACAAAAGAAAAAAATAATAATAATTTCAATTTTAATTTCTTTTTTTGCTTTTGGAAATGATTTTGGACGCACGGCGATGAAGATGGGGGGTTTATGAGTAGATGAGAGGATAGATGACGTGCCTAATAACCGACATGAAAAGAAAAACAATGGAAAAAAAAATCAATTTCCTCTTTGGGTTTTGGAAATTGTTTTGGAAGAGTGGGGATAAGAATGGGGAGTTTGAAAGTGGATAGATGGGTGACAGGCCTAATGACCAAAGAAGAAGAAACCAGAGCAAAACTATTTTGTTGCGCTACGTTTTATTTTTGATGGCCCTGAGAAGGGCCGATTGTGAATGCAGCTCATGCTGGCAGGTGCTGGAAATGGCCTCCTCCAGCAGCCACGCAGGCATGAATCCTTCGAAGGACATCCATCCTCACTCGTTGGAGCATCTCAGCACTGACATTGGTAGTGGCCGCATGCAGTCAAGCCACCAATTCCTCCACGGTCTCCGGCTCGGTCTCGTAGACTTGGTCCTTTAGATAGCCCCAAAGGAAGAAGTCTAGCGGCGTCAAGTCCGGGGATCTAATGACAATGGAAATTCATTATTTTCCGGAACACTTTATTTTTCTCGAGTAATCTTACCGTGCAGGCCAGTGAAGTGGGCCATAACGACCGAACCAACGTCCAGGGAACTGAGCATTTAAAAAGGCGGTGACGTCTCGAGCACAGTGAGGGAGTGCTCCATCCTGCTGGAACCACCGAGGTCTACCTGCAAGTGGTACATCGTCCAGCATTTCAGGAAGAGTCTGCGTGATTAATGCGAGGTACTGTTGACCCTGAAGAAAAACAAAAATGGAAAAAAATCATTATTTTGCCGCCTCGATGTCGTATGTGTGCGAATGCGGGCTTAATGAATACTCACATTCACATAATCCGGTAGTTGGGAAAGTAGGACTCGGTCACCCACTATCCCTCCCCATACGTTCACTTTCCACCGTGACTGAAAACTTGTTTCCCTCACCGAGTGAGGATTTTCAACAGCATAATTATGTAAATTATGCTGATTGAAAATGCCTTCTCTGGTAAACAGATTTTCGTCTGTCCTCAGGATTTGGGATAAAAAGTTTTCATTCCGGTAATACAAGGCTAGAAACTCTTGACAGTAGTGCAGGCGCTGCCCTGCATCTCCTGGCTCGAGTTTCTGAACTCGTGTGGAGTGGAACGGATGGAGAGAATTCTCCCGCAGGATCCTATTCACTGTCGACTTCGGGCAGCCCATCGCGCTCTCGATTCTCCGACAACTCGTTGTCGGGTCTTCGTCTACGCGTGCCAAGACTACTTCCTCGACGTCACAATGTCGTTGACGTCCAGCTCCGTGACCTGGTGGCACCACCTGATTCTCTCGCATGCGCTTATCCACAGCCCGGAACACTTGTGGATAAGGAT
>NW_021681086.1:15373-15554 GCF_001412515.2 Diachasma alloeum
TTTTTTTTTCATGTCGGTTATGAGCATGTATCCCACTTATCCTCCCATCGACTCACAAACCTCCCACCATTATCGCCGCGCGTTCAAAATCATTTCCAAAACGCCAAAAAAAAATTTAAATTTTAATTTTATTTTTCTTTTTTTTTATGTCGATAATTGTCACGTCCTCTATCAATCCTCT
>NW_021681086.1:15664-15985 GCF_001412515.2 Diachasma alloeum
TTTTCATGTCGGTAATCAGACACGTCATCCATCAATCCTCCCATCGACTCACAAACCTCCCATCTTTATCGCCGCGCTTCCAAAATCATTTCCAAAACCCAAAAAAACAAATTAAAATTGGAATTATTGTTTTTTTTTCTTTGTTTTTCGTTTTTCTTATGTCAGCAATCACACANTTAAAATTAAAATTTTTTTTTCTTTGTTTTTTGTTTTTTTCCTCCATTTTAGGTTTTATTTTCATGTCGGTAATCAGTCACGTCATTCATCAATCCTCCTATCGACTCACAAACCTCCCATCTTTATCGCCGCGCGTCCAAAATC
>NW_021681086.1:16148-16960 GCF_001412515.2 Diachasma alloeum
ATTATTTTTTTCCTTTTGTTTTTTGATTTTTTCATGTTGGTAATCAGACACGTCATCCATCAATCCTCTCATCGACTCACAAACCTTCCATCTTTATCGCCGCGCGTCCAAAATCAATTCCAAGACCCAAAAAAGAAATTCAAATTGGAAGTATTATTTTTTTTCCTTCGTTTTTAGTTCTCTTTTCATGTCGGTAATCAGACACGTCATCCATCAATCCTCCCATCGACTCACAAACCTCCCATCTTTATCGCCGCGCTTCCAAAATCATTTCCAAAACCCAAAAAAACAAATTAAAATTGGAATTATTGTTTTTTTTTTTTTTTTTTTCGTTTTTCTTATGTCAGTAATCACACACGTCATTCATCTATCCTCCCATCGACTTAAAAACCTCCCATCTTTATCGCCGCACTTCCAAAATCATTTCCAAAATCCAAAAAAACTAATTAAAATTGAAATTCTTATTTTTTTCCCTTTGTTTTTGGTTTTTTTCATGTCGGTAATCAGATACATCATTCATCAATCCTCCCATCGACTCACCAACCTCCCATCTTTATCGCCGCGCGTCCAAAATCATTTCCAAAACCCAAAAAAGAAATTAAAATTGGAAGTATTATTTTTTTTCATTCGTTTTTGGTTTTTTTCATGTCGGTAATCAGACACGTCATCCATCAATCCTCCCATCGACTCACAAACTTCCCATCTTTATCGCCACGCTTCCAAAATCATTTCCAAAATCCAAAAGAAAAAATTAAAATTGGAATTATTGTTTTTTTTCTTTGTTTTTCGTTTTTCTTATGTCAGTAATCACA
>NW_021681086.1:16985-21929 GCF_001412515.2 Diachasma alloeum
CCTATTCACTGTCGACTTCGGGCAGCCCATCGCGCTCTCCATTCTCCGACAACTCGTTGTCGGGTCTTCGTCTACGCGTGCCAAGACTACTTCCTCGACGTCACAATGTCGTTGACGTCCAGCTCCGTGACCTGGTGGCACCACCTGATTCTCTCGCATGCGCTTATCCACAGCCCGGAACACTTGTGGATAAGGATATTTTTCTTATGTCGGTCATCGTCATGTCATCTATCAATCCTTCCATCCACTCATAAACCCCCCATCTTTATCACCGCGCATCCAAAATCATTTCCAAAAGCGAAAAAGTAAATTAAAATTAAAATTTTTTTTTTTTGTTTTTCGTTTTTTTCTATGTCGGTTATGAACTCGTCTTCCACCTATCCTCCCATCGACACACAAACCCCCCATCGTTATTACCGCGCGTCCAAAATCATTTCCAAAAGCGAAAAACAAAATGAAAATGAAAATTATTTTTTTTTCTTTTGTTTTTCGTTTTTTTTTCATGTCGGTTATGAGCATGTATCCCACTTATCCTCCCATCGACTCACAAACCTCCCACCATTATCGCCGCGCGTTCAAAATCATTTCCAAAACGCCAAAAAAAAATTTAAATTTAAATTTTATTTTTCATTTTTTTTATGTCGATAATTGTCACGTCCTCTATCAATCCTCTTATCCAGTCATAAACCTCCCATCTTTATCACCGTGCGTCCAAAAGCATTTCCAAAAGCAAGAAACGAAATTAAAATTAAAATTTTTTTTTCTTTGTTTTTTGTTTTTTTCCTCCATTTTAGGTTTTATTTTCATATCGGTAATCAGTCACGTCATTCATCAATCCTCCTATCGACTCACAAACCTCCCATCTTTATCGCCGCGCGTCCAAAATCCTTTCCAAAACCCAAAAAAAAAAATTAAAATTGGAATCATTATTTTTTTTTCTTTGTTTTTCGTTTTTTTTAAATGTCAGTAATCACACACGTCATTCATCTATCCTCCCATCAACTCACAAACCTCTCATCTTTATCGCCGCGCGTCCAAAATCATCTCTAAAACCCAAAAAAACAAATTAAAATTGGAATTATTTTTTTCCTTTTGTTTTTTGATTTTTTCATGTTGGTAATCAGACACGTCATCCATCAATCCTCTCATCGACTCACAAACCTTCCATCTTTATCGCCGCGCGTCCAAAATCAATTCCAAGACCCAAAAAAGAAATTCAAATTGGAAGTATTATTTTTTTTCCTTCGTTTTTAGTTCTCTTTTCATGTCGGTAATCAGACACGTCATCCATCAATCCTCCCATCGACTCACAAACCTCCCGTCTTTATCGCCGCGCTTCCAAAATCATTTCCAAAATCCAAAAAAACAAATTAAAATTGGAATTATTATTTTTTTTCTTTGTTTTTCGTTTTTCTTATGTCAGTAATCACACACATCATCCATCAATCCTCCCATCGACTTAAAAACCTCCCATCTTTATCGCCGCACTTCCAAAATCATTTCCAAAATCCAAAAAAACAAATTAAAATTGAAATTATTATTTTTTTCCCTTTGTTTTTGGTTTTTTTCATATCGGTAATCAGACACATCATCCATCAATCCTCCCATCGACTCACCAACCTCCCATCTTTATCGCCGCGCGTCCAAAATCATTTCCAAAACCCAAAAAAACAAATTAAAATTGGAATTATTGTTTTTTTTTCTTTGTTTTTCGTTTTTCTTATGTCAGCAATCACACACGTCATTCATATATCCTCCCATCAACTCACAAACCTCCCATCTTTATCGTCGCGCTTCCAAAATCATTTCCAAAACCCAAAAAAACAAATTAAAATTGGAATTATTGTTTTTTTTCTTTGTTTTTCGTTTTTCTTATGTCAGTAATCACACACGTCATTCATCTATCCTCCCATCGACTTAAAAACCTCCCATCTTTATCGCCGCACTTCCAAAATCATTTCCAAAATCCAAAAAAACTAATTAAAATTGAAATTCTTATTTTTTTCCCTTTGTTTTTGGTTTTTTTCATGTCGGTAATCAGATACATCATTCATCAATCCTCCCATCAACTCACAAACCTCCCATCTTTATCGCCGCGCGTCCAAAATCATTTCCAAAACCCAAAAAAACAAATTAAAATTGGAATTATTATTTTTTTCCTTTTGTTTTTTGTTTTTTTCCTCCGTTTTTGATTTTCTTTTCATGTCGGTAATCAGACACGTCATCCATCAACCCTCCCACCGACTCATAAACCTCCTATCTCCATCGCCGCGCGTCCAAAATCATTTCCAAAATCAAAAAAGGATATTAAAATTGGAGTTATAATTTTTTATTTTGTTTTTCGTTTTTTCCTTATCTCGGTAATCTGACACATCATCCATTTATCCTCTCATCAACTCACAACCATTTTTTTTCATTGCTGCGCGTCCAAAATCATTTTCAAAAACCAGAAAACAAATAAAATTCGAATTATAATTTTTTTTCCTTTGTTTTTGGTTTTTTTCATGTCAGTAATCTGACAAGTCATTCATCAATCTTCCCATCGACTCACAACCTCTCCATCTTTATTGTCACGCGTCCAAAATATTTTCCAAAACTCAAAAAAGAAATTAAAATACCAATCTTTTTCTTATTTGTTTTTCTTATTTTTCGATGTCGGCAATGAGACACGTCATCGAGAACTACTAGAAATAAAAGAAAAAAAAATTCTTCGGTTTCTTAATTTAAGTTTTTTTGAAATTAATTCTCCGCGATAATGGGCCGGAAGGGGTGGAGTGGGTAGGTGACGATGTACTACATAAAAAACCAATTTTTTAAAAATATGAACATTTTGAAAAAATCTTTTTCGGCCCTGGAATAAGTAGTAACAGAATTAAAAAAATAAAAAGTCAGACAACATTGAAAAATCAAAATCCAAAAAAAAATGGCCTGATCCAAAAACAGCAGGGGAACTTTCGATTCCAAAAATCATCCTCTACAATACCCTCCGAGGAAAGTGATCGGTTACGGGACACCCAGTATATATATATGTATATATTGTGACGAGGCATATTCATTTATTTTTTATTATTTTTCTACATATTTTTTCCCACTACACACTGCCCCCTAAAATGTAAATCCCGCCACCGTTGGATACCCCTTCCCTCACTTTTCCCCTCATCGCCCCTCTACCCCTACCCCTGGACATCACGAAGACATCAGCCGAAGGAAGACATCAGTTCCGGCCCCACCCGATCAACTGGAGAAGCCAACGCCTCCTGGAAATTCCCCATACTGGACCCCCGAATATTCAACACCTGCAATAATCCCCAGCGAGACATCCCTGGATTGTGGTCATCGTCACCACTCACCCGTGCTGATTGGCCCTGATTGCTCCCGAATTAAAACCCGAAGGACATCGACACCTGACGAACCCCCACGAATTGCGAAGGAAAAGAAAAGAGACCGTCACTCGTGCATTAGCTGCCCCGTGAGTCGCCACGTGCCCCGAAAGTAGTAATTGTGAATACAGTGAAATTCGCCCGGAAGTTATTTGGCGGATAAAAAGAGGACTTTTGATACATCGAGCTCATCCCAGCTCTAGTATTGGTGCCCAGGAAACCCCGAGGTGGAAAGGAGGCTCTCCAGGAAAACGCCCTGGTATTTTGAAGGAGTGCAAGGTGCCGGTGGAATTCCACGTGTTCGCCAGAGTGAAGTCCCATCTTGAGTACGGGTTACCCCCCTCATTTTCCCTCTTGACCCCACAATATTACCCTTCATACCCCCCAACGGTGAGCCTACACTCTTTTGTTTCTTCCCCATTCAGTTATTATTTGGATATTTAGTTGCATTCCCTTGACACGATTAGCTTCTCCCCTTTTATCTGCATTAGAGTCATCCCCTTTTTACGTGTACAAAAGTTGCCTGGCCTTACCCATAATCCTAGATCCAAGTAAAAAGCATTTCAAGCGTCTTACGACGATCTATCATGTAAAGTAATAGAAATATAGATATTCAGTTAATTTTATCCCTCATTTGTCCTCATTATTTAATTGCCCTAAATCCCCCTTTTAGGAAATAACAATAATTTAATATTGAAAGGTCACAATATATTATATGTTATACCACACCGAAGGCTACGGCGCGCGGAGCGCGTCTCATACGCTAGTTAGAAAAAAATACAAATGGGGTAAAATGGGCCTGTGAGGCAGTTCGCAGATTGATCTCCCCCCCACGCTCAGTAGGAAAACAGGGGGGCAAAATGGGCCTGTTACCTATTTCCCAAATTGACCCCTCCCTGCCGCTGATTATGAAAACCGTGGGGCAAAATGTGTTTGTTTATCATTTTCCGAGTTGACACCCCCCCATGAAACCAAAAATAATCGATTTCAAAATCCAACAGAAGGAGCAGAATGGGTTCGTGAGCAATTTCCCGCATTGACCCTCCCCCCCCTGCAACCTCTCTCGATTATTAAGAAAATAATTGGGTAAAATGGGTTTGTTTGTCATCTTCCGAGTTGCCTCCCCCCCGCCGCTCGTACTCATTAGGAAAAAATGGGGCAAAATGGGTTTGTTTGTCGTTTCCCGACTTGACATCCGTCTCCTCGCTCATAACAAAAAAAATGCAAATGGGGCGAAATGGGTTTGTTTGCCGTTTCCCGACTTGACATCCGTCCCCTCGCTCATAACAAAAAAAAATGCAAATGGGGCAAAATGGGTTTGTTTGTCGTTTCTCGAGTTGACATCCGTCCCCTCGCCCATAAGAAAAAAACCTACGAATGGGGCAAAATGGGTTTGTTTGTCATCCCTCGAGCTGACACTCCCCCTCGCTCGTACTCATTAAGAAAATAATGGGGTAAAATGGGTTTGTTTGTCGTTTCCCAAATTGACTCCCCCCCGACCCCTCTCCCTCATTAAGAAAATAATGGGGCAGAATGGGTTTGTTTGTCATCTCCCGAGTTGACA
>NW_021681086.1:22931-26394 GCF_001412515.2 Diachasma alloeum
ATTATTTTCTTTATGGCCGAGAGGGGGCGGGGGAAAGAAAGTCAATTTGGGAAATAGCTCACAGATCCATTTTGCCCCATTTGGAGTTTGTTTTCTTAATGAGCGAGAGAGGGGATGTCAAGTCGAGAAACGACAAACGAACCTATTTAGCCCCATTTTTTTCCTAATAAGCGCGACGGGGGGGAGGAGGAAATTTTCTTTTTTTTTCTTTTTTTTTCGGGGTTCATGAACGGAAAAATGCACTCTACGCACTAACACACTCCAGATTGATGATATAAGGAGTGTAGTGTCCGACAGGTCTCGATGGTTGCGACCACGAGCAACCATGGTTTCCATGTGTTTACTCGGTGAATGTGCAACCCATACGGACTAAAAAACCGAACATGACCCTAGTCATCTTTGACCTTTTCCTTCCCCTCGCGGCACCACCGTTAAGTATTACGTCAATTTGGGAAATGGCTCACAAATCCATTCTGACGCACCCGATAACGACTTCCTACTCTCTAAAAAATATAAAAGTAGAAAGTAGAGACTTCGCTCCCCATAAGGGTCAAAAAGTACATGTACTTTCTCTTTTCCCTCCACTATTGGAACAAAGAGAGAGCTGAACTTACTCCTGGGTCCACCAGGAATATCGCAGGAAATTCACGCGACGCTCAGTGGTCAAGCTCGGTCGTGATACTGGTTCAAACATGGTAATCCCCTATATTATATGAAGTCGGACCAATGTCGGGTCAGAACGGGGTGACAAGGGGAATGATCACAACGATGAAGCGAGGCCGAAAAGAATGGAGAGTCAAGTGAGAGGTACGGGTCGAGTCTCGCGAGAGTCGGACAGAGCAGACGAGCGGGATGATTGCAAGCGTCAGATGTGAGCCACCTGTAAAGTGATCAGAAGGGTCAAAAGGGGGGAACAAGTAGAATGATTTGGAGGTGCAGTGGTAAGAAGGTTGAAATCCCTGTGACGAGGGGAATGTTGAGAGTCAAATGAGAGGTACGAGCGGTCTAATCATAGGGGTCAAGGGGGGTGACAAGTTGATTAATTACGAGAATCAAATGAGAAGTACATGGAGTGAAGTGATCGCAAGGGTCAAACGGTTGCGGCGAGTGGGATGGTCGCAAGCGTGAAACGGTGGTGGGAGACGGGCGGAGTGCTGAGAGTCAAACGTGACGCACGAGTCAGGTGATCAGAATGGTCAAAAGGAGGAAATAAGGGGAATGATGGCAAGGGTCAAACGGTGCTGATGAGTTGAGAAATAGTGGACTCTTGCGATGTTTATTCTCCATGATGCATGACTTTCCCGTCGTAACCTTTGCGACGTTTGAGCTTCGTAAAGCATGACTCACTCTCTTCGTTTCTCGTATCTAGCTGGTGTGATCAGTACATCGGTTTCGCTCGTTGGACCATCAGGATGATTCCACTTATCTCTATCATTTGGCCCTTGAGATTATTCCATTCTCCCTTTCCATCTACTTCCCGTCATCACTCGACTTGTCCACCTCTTTCGATCCTTACGATTAATGCATTCGCAACTTTCATTTGACCCTTGTCATAACTCTACGAGTGACCCCCACTGGGCCCTCATAATGATCATTCCATTCATCTCCAGCCCTTTGATGACTCTACTCGTACCTCTCACTTGACTCTCCACTCTTCCCCATCGTACTTGACCGTTGTGATCATTTGCGATTATGTAAGGTTTCTTCAATCTCGTTGTAGAAATTGAAATTTACACTACATTGGATTCTGAACAGAGCAGATTGGAGAGTAATTCAAGCAGTTGCTTGAGTTCTAATTATTTTCCATGTCATATCACACTGATATTAAAATTTGGCTGAATTTTCCGGAAAGTCCTTGACTTTGATTTAAGAGGAAAAAGTCAAGGGACTTTGAAGTTTCTCTGAAAATTCAAGTAAAGTCCCGATTTTTTAGCGGCGGGAAGACGGAAGTTTCACAATTTACATGAATTTTCAAGTGAAAATGAATTTTCACTACTAAATTCCCTGAAAATTCCAAGGAATTTGGAATTCAAGGAGAGATTTCTCTGAATTTTCCTAATTTTTCATTAATTTTCCCAGATGAATTGAACTGAAATTCACAGTTCCCAGGAATTTTTCCTTGAAATTATGAATCTTCAATGGCAAAATTTCAAAATTTCCTTGAAAATTCAGTGTAAATGTAACTTGTTAGAAACGTCCAAGACTTTTACCGGAAATTTCAGTGGAAAATTCATAACAGTGCAGATTAAACCTTGAATTCCCATAAGGGGTTAGTTGGAGATTTCATCAGGCGCTGAGTAAACACGAGAAGTTGAAAAGTTGAATAAGCGCCATTAAGGTAAATAAATTGACATGAAATCATTCTCATTTTTATGGCGGGAGATAGGGATCTTTATTTACAATAATTATTTTCTTGCATTAATAACCTTAAACTCTAGTGAATTGAACAGTGGGGAACTCTGTATTTAAAAAATTACGAGGATTGACATAAAAAATTTGCGATTCTTCAGGAACTTTTCAATTTTTGTTAATTTTACAGTTAAGACAGCTTAAAATTGAAGTAAACGTGACAACCGTTGAGGGTATATTTAGTGATGATGCTTTTATAAGCCGATGGTGCCTTTCCAAGCTATGATTTTAACATACTAGTTTCTAGAATCAATCAAGGTCCCATCGGTTCGGAAGCGGAGAACTATAAATAGTTTCTAATGAACTATCCAGGTGTTTATTCGGTCTCTTCATTTATCTGTCAGCAATTTCAGAGGATCCGGTTATGACATTTAACCTCATTATTTGCATGAAATGATATAAAATTGTGAATGAAAATTTCAAGAGAATTTTATAATTTGACAGCCCTAGAAGAAATGAGGCTCAAACGATAAGGGTCAAAAAATGAATGTCAGAAAAAATGAGGGTAAAAGAATTAGCGTCAGAAAAAATAAAGGGTCAAAAATAAGGGTAAAAAAAGCATTAAAAAAATAAAAATAAAATTTGTACTAGTTAGAACTCAAGATCGAATTATCTGATCGTCGCCATTTTTAAACTCGACCAAGATGGGATTGAAACGTCTATTTTAAGCCTTGATTGGATCGATTCGGACAATCATTTTTTGAGTCATCGTCGAANAATTTCAAGAGAATTTTATAATTTGACAGCCCTAGAAGAAATGAGGCTCAAACGATAAGGGTCAAAAAATGAATGTCAGAAAAAATGAGGGTAAAAGAATTAGCGTCAGAAAAAATAAAGGGTCAAAAATAAGGGTAAAAAAAAGCATTAAAAAAAGAAAAAGAAAATTTCTACTAGTTATAACTCAAGATCGAATTATCTGATCGTCGCCATTTTTAAACTCGACCAAGATGGGATTGAAACGTCTATTTTAAGCCTTGATTGGATCGATTCGGACAATCATTTTTTGAGTCATCGTCGAAAAACCAGATTTGAAAAAAAAAGCTCACACATACAA
>NW_021681086.1:26643-29038 GCF_001412515.2 Diachasma alloeum
TTTTGGTGCCGCGTCCGCCATCTTGAGAACGGTTAGTATGAGGGCAAAAAAATGGGGTGAAAATTAATGGGTACAGATCGACTTAGCATTTGATTGTGAATCGATCTATATATATCCCTAGACCTTTTTCTGTGACCGCGTCCGCCATTTTGAAAAAAGTATGAGGGTCAAAAAATGGGGTGAAAATTAATGGGTACAGATCGACTCAGGATTCGATTCTGAATCGATCTATATATACCCCTAGAGATCATTTTTGTGACCTCATCCGCCATCTTGAAAAAGGTTAGTGGGAGGGTAAAAAATGGGGTAGGAATTAATGGATACAGATCGACTCAGAATGGGATTCTTTACCGATCTAAACACACACCTAGAGACCTTTTTTTGTGACCGCGTCTGCCAGCTGGGGAAGGGTTAGCGAGGGTCAAAAAATTGGGTCAAAATTCATGGACTTATATCCCCCATCATACATCAAGAAAATGAAACAAATGGGCCAAAATGGGTCCGTCACCCTTTTTGAAAAATTTGAAAAATCATCTTTTCAGGCTACCGATAAGTTCAATGTTGGAGATTACACTCTAAAAAAAGCTACTTTTCACCGGTGCCGAATGGTACTTGGGGCGAATTTCCTCGTAGGAAAATACTTGTCCTAACGACTTTTCGTATCCTTGAGTGAACGGGGGAGATTGGTTGAATGATTACATGGGTCAAACAGGGAACACTGGTGGAGGGATCACACGGTNAATTGACATGAAATCATTCTCATTTTTATGGCGGGAGATAGGGATCTTTATTTACAATAATTATTTTCTTGCATTAATAACCTTAAACTCTAGNTCTGTACCGATCTAAACACACACCTAGAGACCTTTTTTGTGACCGCGTCTGCCATCGGGGGAAGGGTTAGCGAGGGTCAAAAAATTGGGTCAAAATTCATGGATTTACATCCCCCATCATACATCAAGAAAATGAAACAAATGGGCCAAAATGGGTCCGTCATCCTTTTTGAAAAATTTGAAAAATCATCTTTTCAGGCTACCGATAAGTTCAATGTTGGAGATTACACTCTAAAAAAAGCTACTTTTCACCGGTGCCGAATGGTACTTGGGACGAATTTCCTCGTAGGAAAATACTTGTCCTAATGACTTTTCGTATCCTTGAGTGAACGGGGGAGATTGGTTGAATGATTACATGGGTCAAACGGGGAACACTGGTGGAGGGATCACACGGGTCGAATAGGGGGGACGAGTGAAGTGATCGTGAGGGTTAAACGAGGGAGACTTCTAGGGGAATTACGACAATCAAACGCAGCATACGAGTCAAACTAGTGGGACGAGTGTCGTGATCATGAGGGTCAATAGAAGGGTTCAAACGGAGGAACCCGAGGGATCACAAAGGTAAAATAGGAGTGACGGGGTAAACGTGAGGATCAAAATTCCGTTTCCATCCTTTTTCCCATTTTACCCTTGTAATCATGCCGATCCTCTTCCACGTATGACCCTCGGATAACTTCGCTTTTCTTCCACAGTTGACTCTCCAAAAGGTCCACACCGCCTACTGGTTCGCGACTCTCGCCCCTCCTTACGCTCATTAACATCTCTCCTTACGTTCATTAGGAAAAAAGTGGGGCAAAATGGGTTTGTCATCTTCCGAGTTGACACCTCCGCCCCCCACCTGTAGCGTCGAGCTACATCCACACACTCGCTGACCAAGGACACCGGAGAAGAGATGATCGACGGGTGAACGAAAACAATTTAGCCATCTCTCTCGCTCCTATACCGGCACGCGTATATCTCGGAGATGAATTCCGTCTCCGAAATCTATCCTACCTGTGAATTGAGACAAAGAATAAGACTGTCTCAACTCGGTGGCTCGCTACACCCCCCCCAAAAAAACCCGCAATAATGAATTCAAAAATTCAAGCCCCTCGCGCTCTTTAGGAAAAACTGGGGCGAAATGGGTTTGTTTGTTGTTTTTCGACTTGACATCCCCCCTCTCGCTCAATAATAAAAAAAACAACAAAAGGGGCAAAATGGGTCTGTGAGTCATTTCCTAAATTGACTTAAGGGAACTCCTCCGCCCCCTCTCGCTCATCAGGTAAAATACAACAAATGGGGCAAAATGGGTTTGTGAGTCATTTTCAGAGTGACATCCCCCCCCCCCTCCGCCCCCACAACCCACAATGATGTATTGCGGAATTTTAAAAAATGGGGCAAAATGGGTTTCTAAGCCATTCTCAAATTGACGTTTCCTCCCTCCTCACTGTCACACATTAGGAACCAAATGGGGCAGAATGGGTTTGGTTTTCATTGCCGGGATCAACTCTCCCCACCCCTAAACTTTGACAGAAAAAAAACAAATAGGGCAGAATGCATTTGTCAGTCATTTTCTAAATCGA
>NW_021681086.1:29206-29398 GCF_001412515.2 Diachasma alloeum
TTAAAAAAAAGCATGTAACGTTTTCTGTCACCGTTTTTCGTCGCATAGCTAAGTTCATCGTATGAAGATTATTAATTTATTATGTATAGAATGTACTTTATACATATAATAATATATGTATAGTATATATATATACTATATATGTATAGTATATATATATATATATATATATATATATATATATATATATAT
>NW_021681086.1:33488-35642 GCF_001412515.2 Diachasma alloeum
TCTCTTTGAATTTTTGACTTCCAGAATTATGAATAAATAATTCAGGAAGAATTTCATTGAGGAAATGATTGCACTCGTATCATTTCCTCAAGAAGAAATCTCTCGCGCACTTTCGATTGTTTTGTCTCGGAGATGCGTTGGCCGGTGTAATTCGACACCCTGGCTCGCACTCGTGGTGTTTACTCCAGAGGACGATGCGATAACGCGTCCGCTGGAGTATTTCCATGGCGTAAAATTCATTAGAAATGAATTCAAAATAAAAAATAAAAATGCACTCGCCATATTTGTTTTGCGCGTCTCAATCATCAATTTGACAAGTGATTCTCTTNTTGTTTTGCGCGTCTCAATCATCAGTTTGACAAGTGATTCTCTCGAGTGCAGTGCAATTTTTGAATCCAAGACAAAAAGTAAGTATATCGTCAGGTTCCGGGTTTTAAGTGGTTCTCCAAAGGTGTTTAGTGTTTTGTGAGCGCCCCCCGGGAGTGTTCAGAAAGTGGATTTTTTTCGAAATTATTGATGTGGAAAATTCTTCCAATTTTGGGAATTTTCGTGAATTTTTCGAATTTTGTGAATTTCGTGGATTTTTCGAGTTAGTGAAATTTGTAATTTTCCAAATTTTCAGATTTTTTGAATTTTTCGAATTTTCGAATTTTTTGAAATTTTTGAATTTTTGAATTTTTAAATTTTTGATTTTTTCTTTGGATTTGTTCTTTTATCAGGTGGCTAGTTGCGTGAATCTTACGTTGCCTGTATTACCGACCAATGCGTTTACTGGATCATTACGCGCTCTGCTTTATCGATTGATCAATCAATCGAATGAAGCTTCCAAAGATGATCCACTATACTCATTGATCGGTAACGTAGGGAAACTATGATGTAGACAACCGCTTACCCAATATAGTCGGAAAAATCGATGATTATCCACTGATGAACTTATTTCAACTGAATATTGAATTTCTATAAACATTGTTTCTCTAAATTTTCTAAAATGTCAAAAATGTGTTGAATTTGTTAGTTTTTTTTATTGTTTAATTTCTTTGTCTCTTCCAATTCTCACGATCTGTGGGAAATTTTTTTTGATAACAAGACCTGTGAATTTTTGAACTTCGAATTTTGAATTAGGATTGGGATTTTTAAGTTTCCTTGAGTTTTGATTTTTTGGATCTTTGGACTTCCTGAATTTTCCGAATCTTTTTCAATTTTGAATTTTTCTTTGGATTGTCACACTTTCGAATTTTGGGATTTCCTCAATCCTGATTTTTTTTGGTTTATTTTTATTTCAAAATTTTTTTGAATCTTCAAATTTTCTGAATTTTTCAATTTTCCAATTTTTATATTTTTTTCGGTTTTTTGAATTTTAGAATTTTCAACTTTTTGACACTTTTGAATCATATCAATTTTTGGGGAGTTTCAAAGTCTCAAGCTTCTTCCGGAATTTCGAAATTTTTGCGTTCTTTGAATTTTTTCATATTTTTTTTTAGATTCTTTAATTAGATGGAGTACGCAGGGTACGTGAGGCTTCCGGGTGGACCACCAAGTGTCATTGTCCCCCAAGTGTGGTTCGACAATGTACCCCTCCAGCACATCAGGATCATAACGAACCACTGCGTGGAGGAGTATTGGAATGGCCATGCTCCTCCTATTTCGGCTATTCTTGCTAGAACAGCAACAACCCTGAGGGTCATTGAAAATGGGCAGACCTCNGGACCTTCCAACCTGCGAAAACTCTCGGAGGGTAAAGGCGTTCCTCGCCGAAAGGATCCGTGGTGTGTGTGTCTGTGTGTGTGTCTGTGTGTGTGTCTGTGTGTGTCTGTGTGTGTGTTTTTTTTTCTCGAGGCCGTGAGGAAGGTACCTAACCGCCCGATAGTATGACAGTACTGTGGTTACTGTCATACCCTGTGTGGGGCCTTCACCCACTAAACCTCCTGGCCCCGTGAGGACCGGATAGAGAAAGAAAATTTCTCAACCACAGATTCCCTCGCGGAACCACCGTAAAGTATTACTTCGCCAGGGAAGGCATTAGCCGCTGGCTTTTCCTCAATTTCACCTATGGTACGTCCCCCCTTCCTACTACGATGTTGTGCGTAGGTGGGAGGTTCCCATAAGTGTTCCTTCATAATGCGACCTTGCGTTCGCGTTCCTCTCTCCTGAGCT
>NW_021681087.1:0-3340 GCF_001412515.2 Diachasma alloeum
CTGGGAATCATATATGGGTTTCTGTAGGGATTATTCTATACGATTTATTGCTATACGCTTGAGAGAAATGCTTATAGAAATCTGGCGATTCTATATACGAGGTTTCTATTTATTGGCCTGGGAATCGTATAGGGGATTCTATAGGGATTATTCTATACGAATTATTCCTATACGCTCGAGAGAAATGCGTATAGAAATCCGGCGATTCTATACACGAGGTTTCTATCCACTCGCCTGGGAATCGTATAGGGGTGTCTATAGGGATTATTCTATACGAATTATTCCTATACGCTCGAGAGAAATGCGTATAGAAATCCGGCGATTCTATACACGAGGTTTCTATCCACTCGCCTGGGAATCGTATAGGGGTGTCTATAGGGATTATTCTATACGAATTATTCCTATACGCTCGAGAGAAATGCGTATAGAAATCCGGCGATTCTATAAACGAGGTTTCTATCCACTCGCCTGGGAATCGTATAGGGGTGTCTATAGGGATTATTCTATACGAATTATTCCTATACGCTCGAGAGAAATGCCTATAGAAATCCGGCGATTCTATACACGAGGTTTCTATCCACTCGCCTGGGAATCGTATAGGGGATTCTATACGGATTATTCTATACGAATTATTCCTATACGCTCGAGAGAAATGCCTATAGAAATCCGGCGATTCTATACACGAGGTTTCTATCCACTCGCCTGGGAATCGTATAGGGGATTCTATACGGATTATTCTATACGAATTATTCCTATACGCTCGAGAGAAATGCCTATAGAAATCCGGCGATTCTATACACGAGGTTTCTATCCATTCGCCTGGGAATCGTATAGGTTATTCTATGGGGAATATTGCATACCATTTATTCCTATACGCTCGAGAGAAATGCGTATAGAAATCCGGACATTCTATACACGAGGTTTCTATCCATTCGCCTGGGAATCGTATAGGGGATTCTATAGGGATTATTCTATACGATTTATTCCTATACGCTCGAGAGAAATGCGTATAGAAATCCGGCGATTCTATACACGAGATTTCTATCCATTCGCCTGGGAATCGTATAGGGGATTCTATAGGGATTATTCTATACGATTTATTCCTATACGCTCGAGAGAAATGCGTATAGAAATCCGGCGATTCTATACACGAGATTTCTATCCATTCGCCTGGGAATCGTATAGGGGATTCTATAGGGATTATTCCCTACGATTTATTCCTATACGCTCGAGAGAAATGCGTATAGAAATCCGGCGATTCTATACACGAGGTTTCTATCCATTCGCCTGGGAATCGTATAGGGGTTTCTATAGGGATTATTCTATACGATTTATTCCTATACGCTCGAGAGAAATGCGTATAGAAATACGGCGATTCTATACACGAGGTCCGGCGAATTTATCCCGAAAAATGAGAGTCCACGTAGAATAAAATTTTAGTCTCTCGTGGAACACTACAAAAAATGCTGAGAGTACTTTTCACGGGATTATTATCTATATTTCAGCGGATTTTTTTGCAGAAAATAAATGAAAGATATCTCTTTTTTTTCTAAAGGATTTATGAAGTATTCTTCGTCAAGTGGAACACATTTTTCCATCATATCCGTAAAATCATTTGACACTTGTCTTTTTGCACGGTACGAAAATCATGGTAAAAAATATAATATAGTTGATGATTTCCATGCATATAATTTATTCCCCGTTAACTAGTCGCTCATTGTTATACAGATATAATTTTTTCACGTTAAAAAAATTACACCGTTCTTTGACAGCTCTCACGTGAAAAAAGCTAGCGAATCGTTAATGATGGTCAGGCCACGAGTAGGATATTTTGAAAATGCAGCCAACTTTATGGAAATTTTTTTCACATGTTATTTAATCCCTTGCAAAATTTCAGAAACCCCAGGTACGAGACAACAATAAAAATTCATTCGAAAGTTGTCACGTATACATGAGTTTAGAAGGAGCATTGATAATTTCATTTTTTACCACATTGCCAAATGGTCGATAATGTAGGCAACATTTTCATAAAATTGACTGCATTTTTTAAATATCCTACCTACTCCTCGCCTGAACATCGTTAAACAAGGAAATAACAAAATTGGAAATTTTTTTCCGCTATGACGTGACTGATTACGGAAGAATAATGGGAAAAAATAATCAACGTTTATGTTATCTCCGAATTTTGCCAACATGAACTACTGAGGGAATAATGCTGAGTTGCTTTTGCTAGCTCAAGCATTGTACATTTTATTTTCAGGCGCCATATTTAGTAATTGGTGAACATTATTTTTACAGACAAAGAAGTATTATTGGTTATATTTCGTCCAATGAAAATGTTTGAAGATGTAAATTCTCAAGAAAACCACATTTGACATCAGATTAAGTTATTCAACAGAACAAATCAAGTATATTCAAATTCCATACGTCGGATTTTGCGGAAGGCCATATCGAATACCCAATAAATATTTCGTTCAAAAATAGTGGAAATTGTAGTACTAGATAGGATTTTACTTAGCAAAAAAAAATAAGAATGACGATTTTCTGTAGGAAAAGCTAAAAATAATAATAACTTGATGTAGATCTTTATCATAGACGGCTCAATTAACGATAACATTCCAACAATTCGAAAAATCATCTTACATCCTAACCGAAAAAAAACAATCATAAGTTTACATCAAAAAAAAATTTTTTTCGCTTTTTCTAGCGAAAATCGTCATTTGTTTACTTTTTTTCATTTGTAAAAACCTATCTAGTCCTACAATTTTCCATTTTTTTGAAGGAATTTTATTTTGGGTATTCGATATGCCCATTTGCAAAATCGTACCCATGGAATTTGAAAATACTTGATATCTTCGGTTAAATGGAAAAAAAAAATTATTAAAAAATAAAAATTGAAGAATTTTTCTTGCTTTCACTTTTTTCAGGCATAACGAAGAAATTAAAAAAAATAGACGGATTTATCGATCAATCGGTCTGGTACTCGAAAAAAGTAATGTGATCCCCCAACCCTTTAAAAAAAACGAAGGAAAATGAAAATTATTTCGAGAAATTTACTTACTGATGACGAAACTTCGTCTCACAACAATTCTGTTGTGAATTGGTAAATTAGAATAACTGCATTTTGCTGAGGGTCAGTTATCGATGAATATCTTGCAAATGAAGAGAGATAGAGGAATTTTCATTAAAACCTTATTTGTAGTTGACAGTTCGCTGTATAGAAAAGATATTTATGATAATTTCGCTATCTTTCTTCATTTCCAAGATATTCATCGATGACTGACAATAAGCGAAAAGCACTTATCCTAGTTTACCAATTCACGACAGAATTCAGGAATGG
>NW_021681087.1:3365-11601 GCF_001412515.2 Diachasma alloeum
TTTTGAAATCTTCCATTAAAAAATTGATAACTACTGACACTAAAAATTTCGTCAAATACTCAAGGAATAGAAAAATTGATGTAGTCAGCATATCAAAACTGGAAAAAATTGAAAAAAAAAATCCCTGCGGATCTTCCTAATAATAAGAAAAATCATGTGAAAAGCCTCAACGAAATTAAAATTTTTAAGGTACAAAACCATACGAATATTTGGCGAATTCGCCCATAGATTGAATTCATTAGCGTATTCTTATTATTATTATTAACCACTACCACTCATTAATACGATCATTCAAGTATCAATGGGTTCTGCAAAATGAACTTCAAATTCATTACGACAGCAAATTTTTGAATAAGAATTGAATGATATTCCAGTATTCGTTCCAAAATTTTGGGACCGAATATAGGAAATAATTTATTTTTGGGGTCATGACCACTGCCACGTCCCCATCATTGACCCCGGGTAATGCTAAGCGCAGTGGATGAGTTTATATTTAAAAATAACAAATAATAATTAATTGTAGCCATATGTTTCAAATGATTAATATTGATGGAAACCCATTAGTACGTATCATTAACGATACAATTATTAAAAAGAAAAATATTCGTGTTCGTATTTTTGTTTTAATGGGAAAGTAGCAATGTACAGTATATTGGCGCCCCAAACGGCCCAAACGGCTGAAACTGATATCGACGCCCCTGAAAAAGGTAGCCGGGCGCACATGTGTTTTTACGAGACCATAACGAGTTATGATCGTTTTAACAGCACTTTTTTTGACAAATTTTCTTGATTTTTTAAAAAATCAACGGAGATAGTTTATTGAAAAATTATTGACCGAATGTGTTTTACATTGAACTCAAAATGCATTGTTTTTTTTTCAGGTCGGCTCGGCAATTCTACAACGAATTAGCCGCAGTCGACATTTCTATGAATAAAATGAATAATTATCGCAATTTCGATCTTTTTCTTCCCTGGTTGCCTCTCAGGGGTTATACGAATCTCTGAAAAAATTGACGAATTTTTAAAAAAAAATTTCGTACGTTTGCTAGCGGTTCAAAGTTTGCCGACTTTTACGGACCCTGAAAATCGGGGGGTTTTTCGGCTTCTCACAGCGATTATAAATAAACTAATCAAATTAAAAACTTGAAACTCCGTATTGGGCAAGCGAAATACTTATATTATACAGTGTATTTGGTCTCATATTTTTACGATTTTTTTTCACTGAGTTATAGACATTTATTTCATTTTATTAGTAATGATACGTACTAATGGGTTTCGAGTGGTCTCTACTTTTGACACCGACAGTAGACACAGCGCACGCATTATGTCCATTGACTTGGACTTATAATTGATTAGAGATTTATGTTCTCATCAATATTAGCCAAAACAGTGATTTTTGAATAAAAAATCATGGTGTTGTATTTTTTATCAACAACAGACCATCCCACATGAGAGAGCTCACGCAGTATGTCTATTGACTTGGACTTAAAAATGACGGGAGATTTATGTGCTCACCAATATTAGCCAATGAAAATGATTTATATGGAAAAAATAGCGGTGTTGTATTTTTTATCAAAGTCAGACCGAGTCACATAGGCTCACAGACTAGACTCCGCTCACGCAGTATGTCTATTGACTAGGAATTATAGACATTTATTTCGAGTGGTCTCCACTTTTGACACCGACAGTAGACACAGCGCACGCATTATGTCCATTGACTTGGACTTATAATTGACTACAGATTTATGTGGTCATCAATATTAACCAACAAAAATGATTTGTATGAAAAAAATAGGGGTGTTCTATTTTTTCCATAAAAATCATTTTTGTTGGTTAATATTGATGGGCACATAAATCTCCAGTCATTTATAAGTCCAAGTCAATAGACATACTGCGTGAGCTGAGTCTAGTCTGTGAGCCTAAGTCCTGTGACTAGGTCTGTCTTTGATAAAAAATACAACACAACTATTTTTGCCATAAAAATCATTTTTGTTAACTAATATTGATGGGCACATTAATCTCGAGGCATTTATAAATCCGATTCAGTAGATATAGGAGAAGAAGAAGATTCATTGATAACAAATAATTCAACACGTTGCTATTGGCAATAAAAATCATTTGTGCTTACGAATATTGATGAGCACATAATTTTCCATGCATCTTTGGACTACTCCGCCCAACCAAAATTCCCGTTATGGCGTTTAATGGGTTTCGACACTTTTCTCCCCTCATTTTCCACTACCCCAGCAAAGCAAAAAATTTGTCGTATACCAAAAAAAAGCACATAAATAGCACATAATTTAGGTGTTTTCAAAATGGCCGCCAAATCACTCGATTTCGCTAAATTTTCGGATGTCATTCACCTATACAAAGTGTACCATTCCTGAATTCTGTCGGGAATTGGTAAACTAGGATAAGTGCTTTTTGCTTATTGTCAGTCATCGATGAATATCTTGGAAATGAAGAAAGATAGCGAAATTATCATTAGTATCTTTTCTATACAGCGAAATGTTAACTACAAATAAGGTTTGTTTGGTGAATGACTAGCTTTAGGGTGGATTTGGGATGAAAATGTGGAGGGAGATGTTGGGAAAATTACTGATGAGCCGGATTTAAAATATCACACTTTATTTTGTGGGATCGAACCACTTTGTCAAAACTATTTACACTCTTTGGTAATTTAATTCTTGAATGTCTAATTATACTGATAATTGTCTTTCACTGTTAATTCGTTGAGTCACTGAATGTAAACTGAATTTAATCAACAGAGGTGATGTACTGAACAAAACGGTGATCTTACAAAGACCGGTGATGTACTTGATTACTAGCGACCTAGGTGAGGTTCAAGAAGCTACTGTACGCGGTGAGGTGCGATATAAAACTTGTACAGGTGATTTGCCCGAGATAGACTTGTACGGTGAGAGGCTAAGCCTAAACTGATTTGCGCGTGTTTCGGTGACTTATGACTGATGACCCGAAGAGTCCCGGAGATTTTCGAAGTAGGCCGATGGTCGACCAGAATGTTCTGGAATTTTAGTTGCGTTTCAAACAAGGTTTTTAAAAAATTTCTCTATCTCTCTTCATTTGCAAGATATTCATCGATAACTGACCCTCAGCAAAATGCAGTTATTCTAATTTACCAATTCACTACAGAATTGTTTTGAGACAAAGTTTCGTCATCAGTAAATAAATTTCTCGAAATAATTTTCATTTTCCTTCGTTTTTTTTTAAGGGGTTGGGGGGTCACATTGCTTTTTTCGATTACCAGACCGATTGATCGATAAATCCGTCTATTTTTTTTTAATTTCTTCGTTATGCCCGAAAAAAGTGAAAGCAAGAAAAATTTCTTCAATTTCTATTTTTCAATAATTTTTTTTTTCTTTCAACCGAAGATATCAAGTAATTTCAAATTCCCTGCGTAGGACTTTGCAAATGGGCATATCGAATACCCCAAATAAAATTCCTTCAAAAAAATGGAAAATTGTACGACTAGATAGGTTTTTACAAATGAAAAAAAGTAAACAAATGACGATTTTCGCTAGAAAAAGCGAAAAAAAATTTTTTTGATGGAAACTTATGATTGTTTTTTTTCGATTAGGATGTAAGATGATTTTTCGATTTGTTGAAATGTTATCGTTAATTGAGCCGTCTATGATAAAGATCTACATCAAGTTATTTTTATTTTTAGCTTTTCCTACAGAAAATCGTCATTCTTATTTTTTTTTGCTTAGTAAAAACTTATCTAGTACTACAATTTTCACTATTTTTGAACGAAATATTTATTGGGTATTCGATATGGCCTTCCGCAAAATCCGACGTATGGAATTTGAATATACTTGATTTGTTCTGTTGAATAACTTAATGTGATGTCAAATGTGGTTTTCTTGAAAATTTACATCTTCAAACATCTTCATTGGACGAAATATAACCAATAATATTTCTTTGTCTGTAAAAATAATGTGCACCAATTACTAAATATGGCGCCTGAAAATAAAATGTACAATGCTTGAGCTAGCCAAAGCCACTCCGCATTATTCCCTCAGTAGTTCATGTTGGCAAGATTCGGAGATAACATAAACGTTGATTATTTTTTCCCATTATTCTTCCATAATCAGTCACGTCATAGCGGAAAAAAAATTTCCAATTTTGTTATTTCCTTGTTTAACGATGTTCAGGCGAGGAGTAGGTAGGATATTTAAAAAATGCAGCCAATTTTATGAAAATGTTCCCTACATTATCGACCATTTGGCAATGTGGTAAAAAATGAAATTATCAATGCTCCTTCTANATAAACGTTGATTATTTTTTCCCATTATTCTTCCGTAATCAGTCACGTCATAGCGGAAAAAAATTTCCAATTTTGTTATTTCCTTGTTTAACGATGTTCAGGCGAGGAGTAGGTAGGATATTTAAAAAATGCAGCCAATTTTATGAAAATGTTCCCTACATTATCGACCATTTGGCAATGTGGTAAAAAATGAAATTATCAATGCTCCTTCTAAACTCATGTATACGTGACAACTTTCGAATGCATTTTTATTGTTGTCTTGTACCTGGGGTTTCTGAAATTTTGCAAGGGATTAAATAACATGTGAAAAAAATTTCCATAAAGTTGGCTGCATTTTCAAAATATCCTACTCGTGGCCTCACCATCATTAATGTTTTGCTAGCTTTTTTCACGTGAGAGCTGTCAAAGAACAGTGTAATTTTTTAACGTGAAAAAATTGTATCTGAATAACAATGAGCGTCTCGTTTACGGGGAATAAATTATATGCATGGAAATTATCAACTACATTATATTTTTTTACTATGATTTTCATACCGTGTAAAAAGACAAGTGTCAAATGAATTTACGGATATGATGGAAATATGTGTTCCACTTGACGAAGAATACTTCATACAGTGGACTCTGGTTATAGTCCAGTCAAATTAGATTTTTTACATCGAAATTAACCAAAGGGCACCAAATTACACCAATCGATAGCTAAAAGTGTAATTATTAATGTTTTAAAAAGTATATGCTCAAATTTGCCGGGGTGATTCACAATTTGTTATAAACAAATTGGAATTGCCGACAGGCCGTCTTTAATCCTAGATATCTTTAGTTAACCTTATCAGATGGGAAAAAAAAATATTTCTTTGTAGCTGAGAAAATGTCCTATCGGCGGGAGTTAGGAACTTATAGCCCAAAATGTACCGTTAATTTATTATAAATTATAATAGCAATTTCGGAGCAGTCCGCGCACCGCGTCAGCTATTACCCTCCCTGCGACAGTGCCATGAGTCACGTGATTGGCGTCATGCGCAACTTATTCAAACCTCCGGCTGCGCTCAACGCAATAGCCCTCAGCTGGATTTTTGATGAATATCCCTGAATCTGTGGCTAGTATTCAAATTTTCATTATAAACTTTTTTGTAGATCTTTATTTGCTCTATAAAAATGGTCTTAAGAAAAATTTTGNAGTGCCATGAGTCACGTGATTGGCGTCATGCGCAACTTATTCAAACCTCCGGCTGCGCTCAACGCAATAGCCCTCAGCTGGATTTTTGATGAATATCCCTGAATCTGTGGCTAGTATTCAAATTTTCATTATAAACTTTTTTGTAGATCTTTATTTGCTCTATAAAAATGGTCTTAAGAAAAATTTTGCTATTCTCCAACGTTTTCGAGATATTCAATGAAAAATGAAAAATAGTCAAAATAAAATTGAAAAATTTGCTACTGAATTGTCGGCGGACAATTTCACTTATTATTGTTCAAGATCCCTTTTTTTATATCTGAAATTTTACTAATTTTATAATTCCTCTGATGCAAATTGACAAGTCCAGGGAAACAATTTCCTATTTTTTGTTTTGTACCTTCAAAATTTTAATTTTGATGACAGTTTTCATATGGTTTTTATGGATCTCATATAGAGATTTAATTTAATCTGGAGATTAAATAAATCTGACGATTTAAACAGCTAACTCGGCTTGGTGCAACCGACCCATAATATATAATATTATAATATATTAAATACATTATAATATTGTAATAGAGAAATAACTTTTTTTTCTAAATAAAAATTACAAAAATTGAAACTAGCGAAGAATCATTAAATTTTTTAAAAAACCTAGAATAATTTTAATTAGAAGAAAATAATATTTATGTATCATAATATCATATATAATCACTTATTTATAACATGAATGATTATTTTCTAATTGAAAATTAAAAATGAATGAAATTAATTTTTTTTAGTTCTAACTTTTTCAATTCCAGTTTTCTAATTTCCATTTAGAAAAAAAAATTATTTTTCTATTACAATATTATAATCTATTTAATATATTATAATATTATCTATTATGGGCCGGTTGCACCAAGCCGAGTTAGCTATTTAAATCGTCAGATTTATTTAATCTCCAGATTAAATTAAATCTTTATATGAGATCCATAAAAACCATATGAAAACTGTCATCAAAATTAAAATTTTGAAGGTACAAAACAAAAAATAGGAAATTGTTCCCCTGGACTTGTCAATTTGCATCAGAGGAATTATAAAATTAGTAAAATTTCAGATATAAAAAAAGGGATCTTGAACAATAATAAGTGAAATTGTCCGCCGACAATTCAGTAGCAAATTTTTCAATTTTATTTTGACTATTTTTCATTGAATATCTCGAAAACGTTGGAGAATAGCAAAATTTTTGTTAAGACCATTTTTATAGAGCAAATAAAGATCTACAAAAAAGTTTATAATGAAAATTTGACTACTAGCCACAGATTCAGAGATACTCATCAAAAATCCAGCTGAGGGTTATTGCGTTGAGCGCAGCAGGAGGTTTGAATAAGTTGCGCATGGCGCCAATCACGCGACTCATGGCACTGGCGCAGGGAGGGTAACAGTTGACGCGTTGCGCCGACTGCTCCGAAATTGCTGTTATAATTTATAATAAATTAACGGTACATTTTGGGCTATAAGTTCCTAACTCCCCCCGATAGGACATTTTCTCAGCTACAAAGAAATATTTTTTTTTCCCATGTGATGAGGTTAACTAAAGATATCTAGGATTGAAGACGGCCTGTCGGCAATTCCCAATTGTTTATAACAAATTGTGAATCACCCCGGCAAATTTGAGCATATACTTTTTAAAACATTAATAATTACACTTTTAGCTATCGATTGGTGTAATTTGGTGCCCTTTGGTTAATTTCGATGTAAACGACATTTTCAGAGCTAGTTTGACTGGACTATCAGATGCATATTGGTTAGTGTCGAACTTCCCCTCAATTTTTTTGTCTCGCCGCTCGAGCGCTTCCCCCACTCTGTCCACACCCACGCCGGAGAGTAAACACTCCAATATTTTCTTCAAATTGCTATTGTCTTCCGATCCCAGTAAAGACGAAAAATAAAATATTCTGCATTTGAATTGTCGATCAAAAAATTTAGTCCACTTCTGGCTGTCATGGGGGGAGGATCTCGTTTTGTTGGCATAAAATTAATTCGAAATTGGATTAAATAAAATAATGAAGCGATGTAACGAAAACGACGAACATTTTTGATTCACATGGTTCGTTAACTCCAGAAGAAATATCTGTTCTATGGAATGTTAGGTACAAAGCTTCTGTGATCAAATATAGTCAATGAAATTAAAAATATTGATAATAAAAAAATCGTCTTAATCTATATGAATTTTGCTATTATAGTTGAAGCTGTGAACTAAAGTTTATCATTACAATAAAGTGTTGAATTGAGAGAGAAAAGAAATAGTATTTTTCATTTTATCGTTCCCAGTTCTCGGAAGTCGGGCTCGGCGTGAGCGCGTAGTGGGGAAGGGAAATACAGTCGAATTCTCCGAAATCGCTTCCCCTATCCCGCAAAACAGTCGACTCTAACCAGAGTCTACTGTAAATCCTTTAGAAAAAAAAGAGTTATTTTTCATTTATTTTCTGCAAAAAAAATCCGCTGAAATATAGAAAATAATTTTTTGTAGTGTTCCACGAGAGATACGAATTTATTATACGTGGACTCTCATTTTTCGGGATAAATTCGCCGGAACTCGTGTATAGAATCGCCGTATTTCTATACGCATTTCTCTCGAGCATATAGAAATAAATCGTATAGAATAATCCCTATAGAATCCCCTATACGATTCCCAGGAGAATGGATAGAAACCTCGTGTATAGATTCGCCGGATTTCTATACATATTTCTCTCGAGCGAATATGAATAATTCGTATAGAATAATCCCTATTG